>NW_027174742.1:0-89000 GCF_000390325.3 Nicotiana tomentosiformis | reverse complement strand
CGAAGCCGAGCCGAGCGAGCGACGACGACGACGGCGCGAGGCTTGCTTTCTTCTTAACTCTTTAAGAGCTACAAGAAGAGCAATTATATATATACCCACCAAAAATGTCTTCCACTTCCAATATGGGACAATGTCTCATTGTTAAGAGGGGAAACTTAAAATTTTACTCAAAATTTCATTTTCCCTCCATTTCCCATTCACCCTCATTTTAAGAATATTACATCTTAAATTAAAACCTCAACAATCCCCCACATGAATGGGGAATGGCTATATCATGGAAGTATGCATGGAAAAACTGTGTGATTTACAAGCAAGGATTAATCGCATCTGGATAAGTAGGTTTCCCTTTGAACTTTCCGTAGTAAACTTATGTCGGATATACTCGGTCAATCGGTAGATTTGATATCTTTGAACCGTCGATCTTTGGTGTATACCTAGACAACCATAAGTCACACAATCAACCCTTAACCGTCTTTGGTTCTCATTGTTGTGTTCGTTTCAGCCATGAACACCGCCTGGTTTCATAAGTGCGTAGAGAACTGGCCTTACAAAGTTCTCCTTGAAGCGGCTAACACTTCACACTTACATAGGTGATTCCTAAACGTGTCATCCTGTAGATACACTATTTGATATACCCCGTATCAAATTTAGAAATCATTAAAAAGCCTTAATGCTTTATCCTTGGTACTGAACATTGTCTCATCACGAGAATGGACTAAAATTTTATTTGACAATGTTGAACCGTCATTAATGACTTTGTTTGATCTCCTTGAACCTAGATCTTGGGATCTCCAGTCTTCTAGGTAGAGTTACCGCCACAATGACTTGTTCTCGGCCATAGCCCCATTCCCCTTGATGATTTCTCAACTACCTCTCTAGTTAGGCCTTTTGTAAGTGGATCCGACACATTATCACTTGACTTTACATAGTCAATCGTGATAATTCCTCTAGAGAGTAATTGCCTAACGGTTTTATGTCTTCGTCGTATATGACGAGATTTACCGTTATACATAATGCTCCCAGCCCTTCCAATTGCCGCTTGACTATCACAATGTATGCATATTGGTGCCAACGGTTTGGGCCAAAATGGAATGTCTTCCAAGAAATTCCGGAGCCATTCAGCTTCTTCACCGGCTTTATCTAAGGCTATGAATTCAGCCTCCATTGTAGAGCGGGCAATACATGTTTGTTTGGACGACTTCCAAGACACCGCTCCTCCACCAATAGTGAATACATATCCACTCGTGGACTTAGAATCAGTTGAACCGGTGATCCAATTTGCATCACAGTATCCCTCAATCACCGCAGGGAAATTACTGTAGTGCAATTCAAAGTTCTGGGTATGTTCTAAATATCCCAAAACTCGTTTCATTGCCATCCAATGAGATTGGCCTGGATTGCTCGTATATCGACTCAGTTTACTTATAGCACAAGCTATATCTGGTCGTGTACAATTCATGATATACATTAAGCATCCCAATACACGAGCATAATCCAATTGTGATATGCTTTGGCCTTTGTTCTTTGCTAATGCAAGATTCACGTCAATTGGAGTCTTTGCAACTTTAAAGCCCAAGTGCTTGAATTTTTCAAGTACTGTCTTAATATAATGAGATTGTGACAATGCCAGACCTTGAGGAGTCTTATTGATCTTAATTCCCAGAATTAAATCAGCAATTCCCAAGTCTTTCATATCAAACTTGCTATTGAGCATACGCTTAGTAGCATTTATGTTGGCAATGTCATTACTCATTATCAACATATCATCCACATATAGGCAAACAATGACTATGTGATTTGGAACATTTTTTAATGTACACGCATTTATCACATTCATTTATCTTAAAACCATTTGACAACATTGTTTGGTCAAATTTCGCATGCCATTGTTTGGGTGCTTGTTTTAGTCCGTAAAGAGACTTAACAAGTCTACATACCTTCTTTTCTTTACCTGGAACCACAAACCCTTCAGGTTGTTCCATGTAAATTTCTTCCTCCAACTCTCCATTTAAGAAGGCCGTCTTAACATCCATTTGATGAATTTCAAGACCATACACTGCAGCTAATGCTATTAACATCCGTATGGACGTAATTCTTGTAACTGGAGAGTACGTATCAAAGTAGTCTAGACCTTCTCGTTGTCTATACCCTTTGACTACGAGCCTTGCCTTGAATTTATCAATAGTTCCATCATCTTTGATTTTTCTCTTAAAAATCCATTTAGAACCCAAAGGTTTATTTCCAGGAGGAAGATCAACCAATTCCCATGTATGGTTATTCAATATGGATTCTATTTCACTATTGACTGTCTCTTTCCAAAACAATGATTCCGAAGAAGTCATAGCTTCTTTAAATGTTTGAGGCTCATTCTCCAATAAGAAAGTCACAAAATCTGGTCCAAATGAAGTAGACGTCCTTTGACGTTTACTGCGTCTTGGATCCTCCTGATTATATGTACTTTCTTTTGTTTCTTCCCGAGATCGTTTAGATCCTTCACCAAACGACTCACATTCCTTTTTATACGGATATATATTTTCAAAGAACTCAGCATTATCTGATTCTATAACCGTATTATTATGAATGTCGGGATTTTCTGATTTATGAACCAGAAATCGATATGCTTTACTATTTGTCGCATATCCTATGAAAACACAATCAACGGTTTTCGGTCCTATCTTTACCCTTTTGGGTTTAGGAACTTGCACTTTTGCCAAACACCCCCACACTTTAAAATAATTCAAGTTGGGCTTCCTTCCTTTCCATTGTTCATATGGAATGGATTGTGTTTTGCTATGGGGCACTCGATTTAATATTCGATTAGCCGTAAGAATGGCTTCCCCCACAAGTTCTGTGGCAAACCAGAACTTATCAACAACGCATTCATCATCTCCTTTAATGTGCGATTCTTTCTTTCCGCAATCCCATTAGATTGGGGCGTGTAAGGGGCTGTTGTTTGATGAATAATTCCATATTCTAAACATATTTCTTCAAAAGGAGATTCATATTCACCACCCCTATCACTTCTTATCATTTTAACTTTCTTGTTAAGTTGCGTTTCAACTTCATTTTTGTATTGCCTGAATGCGTCTATTGCTTCATCTTTACTATTCAGTAAGTAAACATAGCAATATCGAGTACCATCGTCAATAAAAGTTATGAAATACTTCTTTCCACCGCGAGATGGTATTGACTTCATGTCACAAATATCTGTGTGAATTAAGTCTAAAGGATTTGAATTCCTTTCAACTGACTTATAAGGATGTTTAACATACTTAGATTCCACACATATTTGACATCTTAATTTTTCGCATTCAAACTTGGGCAGTACTTCCAAGTTAATCATTTTCCGCAAGGTTTTATAATTGACATGACCCAAACGTACATGCCATAAATCATTTGACTCAAGTAAGTAAGAAGAAGCTGAAATATTATTATTATTTTCAACAACCATTACATTTAGGTTGAAAAGGCCCTCGGTGAGGTAACCTTTTCCCACAAATATTCCATTCTTACTAATTACAAC
This sequence comes from Nicotiana tomentosiformis, assembly GCF_000390325.3. Lineage (NCBI taxonomy): Eukaryota > Viridiplantae > Streptophyta > Magnoliopsida > Solanales > Solanaceae > Nicotiana > Nicotiana tomentosiformis. The sequence continues at coordinate 85,477 of NW_027174742.1, read as the reverse complement.
CTTGTTGGATACAAAAACGCACTTAAAACCGTGCGTAACAAGAAGTCCAGTAGAGACTAAATTCTTTCTCATTTCGGGAACATGAAGGACATTGTTCAAAGTCATGACCTTGCCAGAAGTCATTTTTAGAAATACCTTCCCATATCCTTCAACTTTTGCTGTTGAAGCATTTCCCATATAAACTGTCTCTCCGGGTTCAGCAAGAGCATAGGTAGCAAAAGCCTCTCTAACTGCACAAACATGGCGAGTGGCTCCTGAATCAAACCACCACATTTTAGGATTTCCCACCAAGTTACATTCAGAGAGCATGGCACACAAGTTATCAACATCATCATGGTTTACTACCATGTTTGCTTGACCCCTTTTCTTGTCTTTCTTCGGAGCACGACACTCCGTAGACTTGTGTCCAGTTTTCCCACAGTTGTAGCAGTTTCCACTGAACCGCTTCTTGCTTGGGTTGTACTTCGGACCAGAAGCCTTTTTCCTCTTCTTGTTAGCTTCAACAATATTTGCTCCCATTATTGTTGAATTTCCACGGCCTCTCCTTTCAGCAGCTTTATTGTCCTCTTCGATTCTCAACCGAACAATGAGATCTTCAAGGGACATTTCCTTTCGTTTGTGTTTCAAATAATTTTTGAAGTCCTTCCACAATGGAGGCAACTTCTCAATCATTGCTGCTACTTGGAATGCTTCGTTGATTACAAGACCTTCAGCAAGTAGATCATGAATAATCACTTGCAATTCCTGGACTTGAGTAATAACAGACTTGGTATCTATCATTTTGTAGTCCAGAAATTTTGCGGCAACGAATTTCTTCATCCCGGCATCTTCAGTCTTATATTTCTTTTCAAGCGCATTCCACAATTCTTTGGATGTCTCCATGCTACTGTATACATTATACAGATTATCATCCAGTCCGCTAAGAATATAATTCTTACATAAAAAATCAGAATGCTTCCACGCTTCAATCACGAGAAAGCGTTCATTATCTGGAGTTTTATCCGGCAGATCAGGAACATCTTCCTTGATGAACTTCTGTAGACATAACGTAGTCAAGTAGAAGAACATCTTCTGCTGCCAGCGCTTGAAATCAATCCCGGAAAATTTTCCGGGTTTTTCTGCCGGTGCCAACGCCGGTGTTCGGCTTGTCGTTGCGTTGGCAGTTGCCATCGGAACAGCTTGGTTCTCGTTTTCAGTCATCATCTTTTCTGTAAAAGAATGACACAAACAAACGTTTAATACACGTTTTCAAACTGGAGTAAAAATCACGTAGATTTTAATATCCAACAAAACGCCACGAAGGCTTAACTCTCCAAAACGGGAGTACACAAACCACAAAGGTTTTAGTTTGCAGAATAATTAGAATACTACAAATACAGAAATAAATATTAAATTCCTTAAGATTGTTGTTTCCCGTCAATATAGCTGTATTTGTAAATAATAATTCTAATTCTGCAAAATATAAATTTACGTAATAAAACAGTAAATAATTCGAGCCCACTGAATTCACAGTGTTTCCTTAAGGAATTTAATCCCCTCCTAGTACCCAAGGTAATGGATTATTTCCTCCCAGGATAGAACGAATAACACACTGGTGTAGCGGTACTTCAAACCCCAGTGTTTCAGCGAACACAAAGTTCGGTAGCAAATCACACTTACAGTTGCTTTGTTTGAAGTTAAAAACAATGCAGAACGAAGGAGTATATACTCAGAAGAACGTATGGAAGTTCTGAGAGGAAGGAGTGCAATGTATAGCCAATTGTATGTTGAGTTCTTGGTAATTTCAGTTGAGTTCCGAGTGTTTCACTTCAACATTTGCTGCTCCTATTTATAGCAACCAAGAGGGAGTGCAAGCCAAACGTCCACCCTTCATGGTGGAGCAAGCATTACATTCATGGTGGAGCAAGCACTTCATGGTGGAGCAAGCACTTCATGGTGGGAAGACCATTATCCGGCTGCCAATGATCAAATACACGGATTGGAAAATATCCGTTACAAATACGGATAATCTTACGTTAATATTTACTATTAACAAATAAATTTGGTCCAAAAAATTAATCAATCAATCGATCATTTGACCAAATCCAAATCCAAATCCAAATCCAAATCCGAAGCCGAAGCCGAAGCCGTAGCCGTAGCCGTAGCCGAAGCCGAGCCGAGCGAGCGACGACGACGACGGCGCGAGGCTTGCTTTCTTCTTAACTCTTTAAGAGCTACAAGAAGAGCAATTATATATATACCCACCAAAAATGTCTTCCACTTCCAATATGGGACAATGTCTCATTGTTAAGAGGGGAAACTTAAAATTTTACTCAAAATTTCATTTTCCCTCCATTTCCCATTCACCCTCATTTTAAGAATATTACATCTTAAATTAAAACCTCAACAATCCCCCACATGAATGGGGAATGGCTATATCATGGAAGTATGCATGGAAAAACTGTGTGATTTACAAGCAAGGATTAATCGCATCTGGATAAGTAGGTTTCCCTTTGAACTTTCCGTAGTAAACTTATGTCGGATATACTCGGTCAATCGGTAGATTTGATATCTTTGAACCGTCGATCTTTGGTGTATACCTAGACAACCATAAGTCACACAATCAACCCTTAACCGTCTTTGGTTCTCATTGTTGTGTTCGTTTCAGCCATGAACACCGCCTGGTTTCATAAGTGCGTAGAGAACTGGCCTTACAAAGTTCTCCTTGAAGCGGCTAACACTTCACACTTACATAGGTGATTCCTAAACGTGTCATCCTGTAGATACACTATTTGATATACCCCGTATCAAATTTAGAAATCATTAAAAAGCCTTAATGCTTTATCCTTGGTACTGAACATTGTCTCATCACGAGAATGGACTAAAATTTTATTTGACAATGTTGAACCGTCATTAATGACTTTGTTTGATCTCCTTGAACCTAGATCTTGGGATCTCCAGTCTTCTAGGTAGAGTTACCGCCACAATGACTTGTTCTCGGCCATAGCCCCATTCCCCTTGATGATTTCTCAACTACCTCTCTAGTTAGGCCTTTTGTAAGTGGATCCGACACATTATCACTTGACTTTACATAGTCAATCGTGATAATTCCTCTAGAGAGTAATTGCCTAACGGTTTTATGTCTTCGTCGTATATGACGAGATTTACCGTTATACATAATGCTCCCAGCCCTTCCAATTGCCGCTTGACTATCACAATGTATGCATATTGGTGCCAACGGTTTGGGCCAAAATGGAATGTCTTCCAAGAAATTCCGGAGCCATTCAGCTTCTTCACCGGCTTTATCTAAGGCTATGAATTCAGCCTCCATTGTAGAGCGGGCAATACATGTTTGTTTGGACGACTTCCAAGACACCGCTCCTCCACCAATAGTGAATACATATCCACTCGTGGACTTAGAATCAGTTGAACCGGTGATCCAATTTGCATCACAGTATCCCTCAATCACCGCAGGGAAATTACTGTAGTGCAATTCAAAGTTCTGGGTATGTTCTAAATATCCCAAAACTCGTTTCATTGCCATCCAATGAGATTGGCCTGGATTGCTCGTATATCGACTCAGTTTACTTATAGCACAAGCTATATCTGGTCGTGTACAATTCATGATATACATTAAGCATCCCAATACACGAGCATAATCCAATTGTGATATGCTTTGGCCTTTGTTCTTTGCTAATGCAAGATTCACGTCAATTGGAGTCTTTGCAACTTTAAAGCCCAAGTGCTTGAATTTTTCAAGTACTGTCTTAATATAATGAGATTGTGACAATGCCAGACCTTGAGGAGTCTTATTGATCTTAATTCCCAGAATTAAATCAGCAATTCCCAAGTCTTTCATATCAAACTTGCTATTGAGCATACGCTTAGTAGCATTTATGTTGGCAATGTCATTACTCATTATCAACATATCATCCACATATAGGCAAACAATGACTATGTGATTTGGAACATTTTTTAATGTACACGCATTTATCACATTCATTTATCTTAAAACCATTTGACAACATTGTTTGGTCAAATTTCGCATGCCATTGTTTGGGTGCTTGTTTTAGTCCGTAAAGAGACTTAACAAGTCTACATACCTTCTTTTCTTTACCTGGAACCACAAACCCTTCAGGTTGTTCCATGTAAATTTCTTCCTCCAACTCTCCATTTAAGAAGGCCGTCTTAACATCCATTTGATGAATTTCAAGACCATACACTGCAGCTAATGCTATTAACATCCGTATGGACGTAATTCTTGTAACTGGAGAGTACGTATCAAAGTAGTCTAGACCTTCTCGTTGTCTATACCCTTTGACTACGAGCCTTGCCTTGAATTTATCAATAGTTCCATCATCTTTGATTTTTCTCTTAAAAATCCATTTAGAACCCAAAGGTTTATTTCCAGGAGGAAGATCAACCAATTCCCATGTATGGTTATTCAATATGGATTCTATTTCACTATTGACTGCCTCTTTCCAAAACAATGATTCCGAAGAAGTCATAGCTTCTTTAAATGTTTGAGGCTCATTCTCCAATAAGAAAGTCACAAAATCTGGTCCAAATGAAGTAGACGTCCTTTGACGTTTACTGCGTCTTGGATCCTCCTGATTATATGTACTTTCTTTTGTTTCTTCCCGAGATCGTTTAGATCCTTCACCAAACGACTCACATTCCTTTTTATACGGATATATATTTTCAAAGAACTCAGCATTATCTGATTCTATAACCGTATTATTATGAATGTCGGGATTTTCTGATTTATGAACCAGAAATCGATATGCTTTACTATTTGTCGCATATCCTATGAAAACACAATCAACGGTTTTCGGTCCTATCTTTACCCTTTTGGGTTTAGGAACTTGCACTTTTGCCAAACACCCCCACACTTTAAAATAATTCAAGTTGGGCTTCCTTCCTTTCCATTGTTCATATGGAATGGATTGTGTTTTGCTATGGGGCACTCGATTTAATATTCGATTAGCCGTAAGAATGGCTTCCCCCACAAGTTCTGTGGCAAACCAGAACTTATCAACAACGCATTCATCATCTCCTTTAATGTGCGATTCTTTCTTTCCGCAATCCCATTAGATTGGGGCGTGTAAGGGGCTGTTGTTTGATGAATAATTCCATATTCTAAACATATTTCTTCAAAAGGAGATTCATATTCACCACCCCTATCACTTCTTATCATTTTTACTTTCTTGTTAAGTTGCGTTTCAACTTCATTTTTGTATTGCCTGAATGCGTCTATTGCTTCATCTTTACTATTCAGTAAGTAAACATAGCAATATCGAGTACCATCGTCAATAAAAGTTATGAAATACTTCTTTCCACCGCGAGATGGTATTGACTTCATGTCACAAATATCTGTGTGAATTAAGTCTAAAGGATTTGAATTCCTTTCAACTGACTTATAAGGATGTTTAACATACTTAGATTCCACACATATTTGACATCTTAATTTTTCGCATTCAAACTTGGGCAGTACTTCCAAGTTAATCATTTTCCGCAAGGTTTTATAATTGACATGACCCAAACGTACATGCCATAAATCATTTGACTCAAGTAAGTAAGAAGAAGCTGAAATATTATTATTATTTTCAACAACCATTACATTTAGGTTGAAAAGGCCCTCGGTGAGGTAACCTTTTCCCACAAATATTCCATTCTTACTAATTACAACCTTGTTGGATACAAAAACGCACTTAAAACCGTGCGTAACAAGAAGTCCAGTAGAGACTAAATTCTTTCTCATTTCGGGAACATGAAGGACATTGTTCAAAGTCATGACCTTGCCAGAAGTCATTTTTAGAAATACCTTCCCATATCCTTCAACTTTTGCTGTTGAAGCATTTCCCATATAAACTGTCTCTCCGGGTTCAGCAAGAGCATAGGTAGCAAAAGCCTCTCTAACTGCACAAACATGGCGAGTGGCTCCTGAATCAAACCACCACATTTTAGGATTTCCCACCAAGTTACATTCAGAGAGCATGGCACACAAGTTATCAACATCATCATGGTTTACTACCATGTTTGCTTGACCCCTTTTCTTGTCTTTCTTCGGAGCACGACACTCCGTAGACTTGTGTCCAGTTTTCCCACAGTTGTAGCAGTTTCCACTGAACCGCTTCTTGCTTGGGTTGTACTTCGGACCAGAAGCCTTTTTCCTCTTCTTGTTAGCTTCAACAATATTTGCTCCCATTATTGTTGAATTTCCACGGCCTCTCCTTTCAGCAGCTTTATTGTCCTCTTCGATTCTCAACCGAACAATGAGATCTTCAAGGGACATTTCCTTTCGTTTGTGTTTCAAATAATTTTTGAAGTCCTTCCACAACGGAGGCAACTTCTCAATCATTGCTGCTACTTGGAATGCTTCGTTGATTACAAGACCTTCAGCAAGTAGATCATGAATAATCACTTGCAATTCCTGGACTTGAGTAATAACAGACTTGGTATCTATCATTTTGTAGTCCAGAAATTTTGCGGCAACGAATTTCTTCATCCCGGCATCTTCAGTCTTATATTTCTTTTCAAGCGCATTCCACAATTCTTTGGATGTCTCCATGCTACTGTATACATTATACAGATTATCATCCAGTCCGCTAAGAATATAATTCTTACATAAAAAATCAGAATGCTTCCACGCTTCAATCACGAGAAAGCGTTCATTATCTGGAGTTTTATCCGGCAGATCAGGAACATCTTCCTTGATGAACTTCTGTAGACATAACGTAGTTAAGTAGAAGAACATCTTCTGCTGCCAGCGTTTGAAATCAATCCCGGAAAATTTTCCGGGTTTTTCTGCCGGTGCCAACGCCGGTGTTCGGCTTGTCGTTGCGTTGGCAGTTGCCATCGGAACAGCTTGGTTCTCGTTTTCAGTCATCATCTTTTCTGTAAAAGAATGACACAAACAAACGTTTAATACACGTTTTCAAACTGGAGTAAAAATCACGTAGATTTTAATATCCAACAAAACGCCACGAAGGCTTAACTCTCCAAAACGGGAGTACACAAACCACAAAGGTTTTAGTTTGCAGAATAATTAGAATACTACAAATACAGAAATAAATATTAAATTCCTTAAGATTGTTGTTTCCCGTCAATATAGCTGTATTTGTAAATAATAATTCTAATTCTGCAAAATATAAATTTACGTAATAAAACAGTAAATAATTCGAGCCCACTGAATTCACAGTGTTTCCTTAAGGAATTTAATCCCCTCCTAGTACCCAAGGTAATGGATTATTTCCTCCCAGGATAGAACGAATAACACACTGGTGTAGCGGTACTTCAAACCCCAGTGTTTCAGCGAACACAAAGTTCGGTAGCAAATCACACTTACAGTTGCTTTGTTTGAAGTTAAAAACAATGCAGAACGAAGGAGTATATACTCAGAAGAACGTATGGAAGTTCTGAGAGGAAGGAGTGCAATGTATAGCCAATTGTATGTTGAGTTCTTGGTAATTTCAGTTGAGTTCCGAGTGTTTCACTTCAACATTTGCTGCTCCTATTTATAGCAACCAAGAGGGAGTGCAAGCCAAACGTCCACCCTTCATGGTGGAGCAAGCATTACATTCATGGTGGAGCAAGCATTATATATTTGTGGAGCAAGCACTTCATGGTGGGAAGACCATTATCCGGCTGCCAAATGATCAAATACACGGATTGGAAAATATCCGTTACAAATACGGATAATCTTACGTTAATATTTACTATTAACAAATAAATTTGGTCCAAAAAATTAATCAATCAATCGATCATTTGACCAAATCCAAATCCAAATCCAAATCCGAAGCCGAAGCCGAAGCCGTAGCCGTAGCCGTAGCCGAAGCCGAGCCGAGCGAGCGACGACGACGACGGCGCGAGGCTTGCTTTCTTCTTAACTCTTTAAGAGCTACAAGAAGAGCAATTATATATATACCCACCAAAAATGTCTTCCACTTCCAATATGGGACAATGTCTCATTGTTAAGAGGGGAAACTTAAAATTTTACTCAAAATTTCATTTTCCCTCCATTTCCCATTCACCCTCATTTTAAGAATATTACATCTTAAATTAAAACCTCAACAATCCCCCACATGAATGGGGAATGGCTATATCATGGAAGTATGCATGGAAAAACTGTGTGATTTACAAGCAAGGATTAATCGCATCTGGATAAGTAGGTTTCCCTTTGAACTTTCCGTAGTAAACTTATGTCGGATATACTCGGTCAATCGGTAGATTTGATATCTTTGAACCGTCGATCTTTGGTGTATACCTAGACAACCATAAGTCACACAATCAACCCTTAACCGTCTTTGGTTCTCATTGTTGTGTTCGTTTCAGCCATGAACACCGCCTGGTTTCATAAGTGCGTAGAGAACTGGCCTTACAAAGTTCTCCTTGAAGCGGCTAACACTTCACACTTACATAGGTGATTCCTAAACGTGTCATCCTGTAGATACACTATTTGATATACCCCGTATCAAATTTAGAAATCATTAAAAAGCCTTAATGCTTTATCCTTGGTACTGAACATTGTCTCATCACGAGAATGGACTAAAATTTTATTTGACAATGTTGAACCGTCATTAATGACTTTGTTTGATCTCCTTGAACCTAGATCTTGGGATCTCCAGTCTTCTAGGTAGAGTTACCGCCACAATGACTTGTTCTCGGCCATAGCCCCATTCCCCTTGATGATTTCTCAACTACCTCTCTAGTTAGGCCTTTTGTAAGTGGATCCGACACATTATCACTTGACTTTACATAGTCAATCGTGATAATTCCTCTAGAGAGTAATTGCCTAACGGTTTTATGTCTTCGTCGTATATGACGAGATTTACCGTTATACATAATGCTCCCAGCCCTTCCAATTGCCGCTTGACTATCACAATGTATGCATATTGGTGCCAACGGTTTGGGCCAAAATGGAATGTCTTCCAAGAAATTCCGGAGCCATTCAGCTTCTTCACCGGCTTTATCTAAGGCTATGAATTCAGCCTCCATTGTAGAGCGGGCAATACATGTTTGTTTGGACGACTTCCAAGACACCGCTCCTCCACCAATAGTGAATACATATCCACTCGTGGACTTAGAATCAGTTGAACCGGTGATCCAATTTGCATCACAGTATCCCTCAATCACCGCAGGGAAATTACTGTAGTGCAATTCAAAGTTCTGGGTATGTTCTAAATATCCCAAAACTCGTTTCATTGCCATCCAATGAGATTGGCCTGGATTGCTCGTATATCGACTCAGTTTACTTATAGCACAAGCTATATCTGGTCGTGTACAATTCATGATATACATTAAGCATCCCAATACACGAGCATAATCCAATTGTGATATGCTTTGGCCTTTGTTCTTTGCTAATGCAAGATTCACGTCAATTGGAGTCTTTGCAACTTTAAAGCCCAAGTGCTTGAATTTTTCAAGTACTGTCTTAATATAATGAGATTGTGACAATGCCAGACCTTGAGGAGTCTTATTGATCTTAATTCCCAGAATTAAATCAGCAATTCCCAAGTCTTTCATATCAAACTTGCTATTGAGCATACGCTTAGTAGCATTTATGTTGGCAATGTCATTACTCATTATCAACATATCATCCACATATAGGCAAACAATGACTATGTGATTTGGAACATTTTTAATGTACACGCATTTATCACATTCATTTATCTTAAAACCATTTGACAACATTGTTTGGTCAAATTTCGCATGCCATTGTTTGGGTGCTTGTTTTAGTCCGTAAAGAGACTTAACAAGTCTACATACCTTCTTTTCTTTACCTGGAACCACAAACCCTTCAGGTTGTTCCATGTAAATTTCTTCCTCCAACTCTCCATTTAAGAAGGCCGTCTTAACATCCATTTGATGAATTTCAAGACCATACACTGCAGCTAATGCTATTAACATCCGTATGGACGTAATTCTTGTAACTGGAGAGTACGTATCAAAGTAGTCTAGACCTTCTCGTTGTCTATACCCTTTGACTACGAGCCTTGCCTTGAATTTATCAATAGTTCCATCATCTTTGATTTTTCTCTTAAAAATCCATTTAGAACCCAAAGGTTTATTTCCAGGAGGAAGATCAACCAATTCCCATGTATGGTTGTTCAATATGGATTCTATTTCACTATTGACTGCCTCTTTCCAAAACAATGATTCCGAAGAAGTCATAGCTTCTTTAAATGTTTGAGGCTCATTCTCCAATAAGAAAGTCACAAAATCTGGTCCAAATGAAGTAGACGTCCTTTGACGTTTACTGCGTCTTGGATCCTCCTGATTATATGTACTTTCTTTTGTTTCTTCCCGAGATCGTTTAGATCCTTCACCAAACGACTCACATTCCTTTTTATACGGATATATATTTTCAAAGAACTCAGCATTATCTGATTCTATAACCGTATTATTATGAATGTCGGGATTTTCTGATTTATGAACCAGAAATCGATATGCTTTACTATTTGTCGCATATCCTATGAAAACACAATCAACGGTTTTCGGTCCTATCTTTACCCTTTTGGGTTTAGGAACTTGCACTTTTGCCAAACACCCCCACACTTTAAAATAATTCAAGTTGGGCTTCCTTCCTTTCCATTGTTCATATGGAATGGATTGTGTTTTGCTATGGGGCACTCGATTTAATATTCGATTAGCCGTAAGAATGGCTTCCCCCCACAAGTTCTGTGGCAAACCAGAACTTATCAACAACGCATTCATCATCTCCTTTAATGTGCGATTCTTTCTTTCCGCAATCCCATTAGATTGGGGCGTGTAAGGGGCTGTTGTTTGATGAATAATTCCATATTCTAAACATATTTCTTCAAAAGGAGATTCATATTCACCACCCCTATCACTTCTTATCATTTTTACTTTCTTGTTAAGTTGCGTTTCAACTTCATTTTTGTATTGCCTGAATGCGTCTATTGCTTCATCTTTACTATTCAGTAAGTAAACATAGCAATATCGAGTACCATCGTCAATAAAAGTTATGAAATACTTCTTTCCACCGCGAGATGGTATTGACTTCATGTCACAAATATCTGTGTGAATTAAGTCTAAAGGATTTGAATTCCTTTCAACTGACTTATAAGGATGTTTAACATACTTAGATTCCACACATATTTGACATCTTAATTTTTCGCATTCAAACTTGGGCAGTACTTCCAAGTTAATCATTTTCCGCAAGGTTTTATAATTGACATGACCCAAACGTACATGCCATAAATCATTTGACTCAAGTAAGTAAGAAGAAGCTGAAATATTATTATTATTTTCAACAACCATTACATTTAGGTTGAAAAGGCCCTCGGTGAGGTAACCTTTTCCCACAAATATTCCATTCTTACTAATTACAACCTTGTTGGATACAAAAACGCACTTAAAACCGTGCGTAACAAGAAGTCCAGTAGAGACTAAATTCTTTCTCATTTCGGGAACATGAAGGACATTGTTCAAAGTCATGACCTTGCCAGAAGTCATTTTTAGAAATACCTTCCCATATCCTTCAACTTTTGCTGTTGAAGCATTTCCCATATAAACTGTCTCTCCGGGTTCAGCAAGAGCATAGGTAGCAAAAGCCTCTCTAACTGCACAAACATGGCGAGTGGCTCCTGAATCAAACCACCACATTTTAGGATTTCCCACCAAGTTACATTCAGAGAGCATGGCACACAAGTTATCAACATCATCATGGTTTACTACCATGTTTGCTTGACCCCTTTTCTTGTCTTTCTTCGGAGCACGACACTCCGTAGACTTGTGTCCAGTTTTCCCACAGTTGTAGCAGTTTCCACTGAACCGCTTCTTGCTTGGGTTGTACTTCGGACCAGAAGCCTTCTTCCTCTTCTTGTTAGCTTCAACAATATTTGCTCCCATTATTGTTGAATTTCCACGGCCTCTCCTTTCAGCAGCTTTATTGTCCTCTTCGATTCTCAACCGAACAATGAGATCTTCAAGGGACATTTCCTTTCGTTTGTGTTTCAAATAATTTTTGAAGTCCTTCCACAACGGAGGCAACTTCTCAATCATTGCTGCTACTTGGAATGCTTCGTTGATTACAAGACCTTCAGCAAGTAGATCATGAATAATCACTTGCAATTCCTGGACTTGAGTAATAACAGACTTGGTATCTATCATTTTGTAGTCCAGAAATTTTGCGGCAACGAATTTCTTCATCCCGGCATCTTCAGTCTTATATTTCTTTTCAAGCGCATTCCACAATTCTTTGGATGTCTCCATGCTACTGTATACATTATACAGATTATCATCCAGTCCGCTAAGAATATAATTCTTACATAAAAAATCAGAATGCTTCCACGCTTCAATCACGAGAAAGCGTTCATTATCTGGAGTTTTATCCGGCAGATCAGGAACATCTTCCTTGATGAACTTCTGTAGACATAACGTAGTCAAGTAGAAGAACATCTTCTGCTGCCAGCGCTTGAAATCAATCCCGGAAAATTTTCCGGGTTTTTCTGCCGGTGCCAACGCCGGTGTTCGGCTTGTCGTTGCGTTGGCAGTTGCCATCGGAACAGCTTGGTTCTCGTTTTCAGTCATCATCTTTTCTGTAAAAGAATGACACAAACAAACGTTTAATACACGTTTTCAAACTGGAGTAAAAATCACGTAGATTTTAATATCCAACAAAACGCCACGAAGGCTTAACTCTCCAAAACGGGAGTACACAAACCACAAAGGTTTTAGTTTGCAGAATAATTAGAATACTACAAATACAGAAATAAATATTAAATTCCTTAAGATTGTTGTTTCCCGTCAATATTGCTGTATTTGTAAATAATAATTCTGCAAAATATAAGTTAACGTAATGAAACAGTAATAATAAATTCGAGCCCACTGAATTCACAGTGTTTCCTTAAGGAATTTAATCCCCTCCTAGTACCCAAGGTAATGGATTATTTCCTCCCAGGATAGAACGAATAACACACTGGTGTAGCGGTACTTCAAACCCCAGTGTTTCAGCGAACACAAAGTTCGGTAGCAAATCACACTTACAGTTGCTTTGTTTGAAGTTAAAAACAATGCAGAACGAAGGAGTATATACTCAGAAGAACGTATGGAAGTTCTGAGAGGAAGGAGTGCAATGTATAGCCAATTGTATGTTGAGTTCTTGGTAATTTCAGTTGAGTTCCGAGTGTTTCACTTCAACATTTGCTGCTCCTATTTATAGCAACCAAGAGGGAGTGCAAGCCAAACGTCCACCCTTCATGGTGGAGCAAGCATTACATTCATGGTGGAGCAAGCACTTCATGTTTGTGGAGCAAGCACTTCATGGTGGGAAGACCATTATCCGGCTGCCAAATTATCAATACACGGATTGGAAAATATCCGTTACAAATACGGATAATCTTACGTTAATATTTACTATTAACAAATAAATTTGGTCCAAAAATTAATCAATCAATCGATCATTTGACCAAATCCAAATCCAAATCCAAATCCGAAGCCGAAGCCGAAGCCGAAGCCGTAGCCGTAGCCGAAGCCGAGCCGAGCGAGCGACGACGACGACGGCGCGAGGCTTGCTTTCTTCTTAACTCTTTAAGAGCTACAAGAAGAGCAATTATATATATACCCACCAAAAATGTCTTCCACTTCCAATATGGGACAATGTCTCATTGTTAAGAGGGGAAAACTTAAAATTTTACTCAAAATTTCATTTTCCCTCCATTTCCCATTCACCCTCATTTTAAGAATATTACATCTTAAATTAAAACCTCAACAATCCCCCACATGAATGGGGAATGGCTATATCATGGAAGTATGCATGGAAAAACTGTGTGATTTACAAGCAAGGATTAATCGCATCTGGATAAGTAGGTTTCCCTTTGAACTTTCCGTAGTAAACTTATGTCGGATATACTCGGTCAATCGGTAGATTTGATATCTTTGAACCGTCGATCTTTGGTGTATACCTAGACAACCATAAGTCACACAATCAACCCTTAACCGTCTTTGGTTCTCATTGTTGTGTTCGTTTCAGCCATGAACACCGCCTGGTTTCATAAGTGCGTAGAGAACTGGCCTTACAAAGTTCTCCTTGAAGCGGCTAACACTTCACACTTACATAGGTGATTCCTAAACGTGTCATCCTGTAGATACACTATTTGATATACCCCGTATCAAATTTAGAAATCATTAAAAAGCCTTAATGCTTTATCCTTGGTACTGAACATTGTCTCATCACGAGAATGGACTAAAATTTTATTTGACAATGTTGAACCGTCATTAATGACTTTGTTTGATCTCTTTGAACCTAGATCTTGGGATCTCCAGTCTTCTAGGTAGAGTTACCGCCACAATGACTTGTTCTCGGCCATAGCCCCATTCCCCTTGATGATTTCTCAACTACCTCTCTAGTTAGGCCTTTTGTAAGTGGATCCGACACATTATCACTTGACTTTACATAGTCAATCGTGATAATTCCTCTAGAGAGTAATTGCCTAACGGTTTTATGTCTTCGTCGTATATGACGAGATTTACCGTTATACATAATGCTCCCAGCCCTTCCAATTGCCGCTTGACTATCACAATGTATGCATATTGGTGCCAACGGTTTGGGCCAAAATGGAATGTCTTCCAAGAAATTCCGGAGCCATTCAGCTTCTTCACCGGCTTTATCTAAGGCTATGAATTCAGCCTCCATTGTAGAGCGGGCAATACATGTTTGTTTGGACGACTTCCAAGACACCGCTCCTCCACCAATAGTGAATACATATCCACTCGTGGACTTAGAATCAGTTGAACCGGTGATCCAATTTGCATCACAGTATCCCTCAATCACCGCAGGGAAATTACTGTAGTGCAATTCAAAGTTCTGGGTATGTTCTAAATATCCCAAAACTCGTTTCATTGCCATCCAATGAGATTGGCCTGGATTGCTCGTATATCGACTCAGTTTACTTATAGCACAAGCTATGTCTGGTCGTGTACAATTCATGATATACATTAAGCATCCCAATACACGAGCATAATCCAATTGTGATATGCTTTGGCCTTTGTTCTTTGCTAATGCAAGATTCACGTCAATTGGAGTCTTTGCAACTTTAAAGCCCAAGTGCTTGAATTTTTCAAGTACTGTCTTAATATAATGAGATTGTGACAATGCCAGACCTTGAGGAGTCTTATTGATCTTAATTCCCAGAATTAAATCAGCAACTCCCAAGTCTTTCATATCAAACTTGCTATTGAGCATACGCTTAGTAGCATTTATGTTGGCAATGTCATTACTCATTATCAACATATCATCCACATATAGGCAAACAATGACTATGTGATTTGGAACATTTTTAATGTACACGCATTTATCACATTCATTTATCTTAAAACCATTTGACAACATTGTTTGGTCAAATTTCGCATGCCATTGTTTGGGTGCTTGTTTTAGTCCGTAAAGAGACTTAACAAGTCTACATACCTTCTTTTCTTTACCTGGAACCACAAACCCTTCAGGTTGTTCCATGTAAATTTCTTCCTCCAACTCTCCATTTAAGAAGGCCGTCTTAACATCCATTTGATGAATTTCAAGACCATACACTGCAGCTAATGCTACTAACATCCGTATGGACGTAATTCTTGTAACTGGAGAGTACGTATCAAAGTAGTCTAGACCTTCTCGTTGTCTATACCCTTTGACTACGAGCCTTGCCTTGAATTTATCAATAGTTCCATCATCTTTGATTTTTCTCTTAAAAATCCATTTAGAACCCAAAGGTTTATTTCCAGGAGGAAGATCAACCAATTCCCATGTATGGTTATTCAATATGGATTCTATTTCACTATTGACTGTCTCTTTCCAAAACAATGATTCCGAAGAAGTCATAGCTTCTTTAAATGTTTGAGGCTCATTCTCCAATAAGAAAGTCACAAAATCTGGTCCAAATGAAGTAGACGTCCTTTGACGTTTACTGCGTCTTGGATCCTCCTGATTATATGTACTTTCTTTTGTTTCTTCCCGAGATCGTTTAGATCCTTCACCAAACGACTCACATTCCTTTTTATACGGATATATATTTTCAAAGAACTCAGCATTATCTGATTCTATAACCGTATTATTATGAATGTCGGGATTTTCTGATTTATGAACCAGAAATCGATATGCTTTACTATTTGTCGCATATCCTATGAAAACACAATCAACGGTTTTCGGTCCTATCTTTACCCTTTTGGGTTTAGGAACTTGCACTTTTGCCAAACACCCCCACACTTTAAAATAATTCAAGTTGGGCTTCCTTCCTTTCCATTGTTCATATGGAATGGATTGTGTTTTGCTATGGGGCACTCGATTTAATATTCGATTAGCCGTAAGAATGGCTTCCCCCACAAGTTCTGTGGCAAACCAGAACTTATCAACAACGCATTCATCATCTCCTTTAATGTGCGATTCTTTCTTTCCGCAATCCCATTAGATTGGGGCGTGTAAGGGGCTGTTGTTTGATGAATAATTCCATATTCTAAACATATTTCTTCAAAAGGAGATTCATATTCACCACCCCTATCACTTCTTATCATTTTTACTTTCTTGTTAAGTTGCGTTTCAACTTCATTTTTGTATTGCCTGAATGCGTCTATTGCTTCATCTTTACTATTCAGTAAGTAAACATAGCAATATCGAGTACCATCGTCAATAAAAGTTATGAAATACTTCTTTCCACCGCGAGATGGTATTGACTTCATGTCACAAATATCTGTGTGAATTAAGTCTAAAGGATTTGAATTCCTTTCAACTGACTTATAAGGATGTTTAACATACTTAGATTCCACACATATTTGACATCTTAATTTTTCGCATTCAAACTTGGGCAGTACTTCCAAGTTAATCATTTTCCGCAAGGTTTTATAATTGACATGACCCAAACGTACATGCCATAAATCATTTGACTCAAGTAAGTAAGAAGAAGCTGAAATATTATTATTATTTTCAACAACCATTACATTTAGGTTGAAAAGGCCCTCGGTGAGGTAACCTTTTCCCACAAATATTCCATTCTTACTAATTACAACCTTGTTGGATACAAAAACGCACTTAAAACCGTGCGTAACAAGAAGTCCAGTAGAGACTAAATTCTTTCTCATTTCGGGAACATGAAGGACATTGTTCAAAGTCATGACCTTGCCAGAAGTCATTTTTAGAAATACCTTCCCATATCCTTCAACTTTTGCTGTTGAAGCATTTCCCATATAAACTGTCTCTCCGGGTTCAGCAAGAGCATAGGTAGCAAAAGCCTCTCTAACTGCACAAACATGGCGAGTGGCTCCTGAATCAAACCACCACATTTTAGGATTTCCCACCAAGTTACATTCAGAGAGCATGGCACACAAGTTATCAACATCATCATGGTTTACTACCATGTTTGCTTGACCCCTTTTCTTGTCTTTCTTCGGAGCACGACACTCCGTAGACTTGTGTCCAGTTTTCCCACAGTTGTAGCAGTTTCCACTGAACCGCTTCTTGCTTGGGTTGTACTTCGGACCAGAAGCCTTTTTCCTCTTTTTGTTAGCTTCAACAATATTTGCTCCCATTATTGTTGAATTTCCACGGCCTCTCCTTTCAGCAGCTTTATTGTCCTCTTCGATTCTCAACCGAACAATGAGATCTTCAAGGGACATTTCCTTTCGTTTGTGTTTCAAATAATTTTTGAAGTCCTTCCACAACGGAGGCAACTTCTCAATCATTGCTGCTACTTGGAATGCTTCGTTGATTACAAGACCTTCAGCAAGTAGATCATGAATAATCACTTGCAATTCCTGGACTTGAGTAATAACAGACTTGGTATCTATCATTTTGTAGTCCAGAAATTTTGCGGCAACGAATTTCTTCATCCCGGCATCTTCAGTCTTATATTTCTTTTCAAGCGCATTCCACAATTCTTTGGATGTCTCCATGCTACTGTATACATTATACAGATTATCATCCAGTCCGCTAAGAATATAATTCTTACATAAAAAATCAGAATGCTTCCACGCTTCAATCACGAGAAAGCGTTCATTATCTGGAGTTTTATCCGGCAGATCAGGAACATCTTCCTTGATGAACTTCTGTAGACATAACGTAGTCAAGTAGAAGAACATCTTCTGCTGCCAGCGCTTGAAATCAATCCCGGAAAATTTTCCGGGTTTTTCTGCCGGTGCCAACGCCGGTGTTCGGCTTGTCGTTGCGTTGGCAGTTGCCATCGGAACAGCTTGGTTCTCGTTTTCAGTCATCATCTTTTCTGTAAAAGAATGACACAAACAAACGTTTAATACACGTTTTCAAACTGGAGTAAAAATCACGTAGATTTTAATATCCAACAAAACGCCACGAAGGCTTAACTCTCCAAAACGGGAGTACACAAACCACAAAGGTTTTAGTTTGCAGAATAATTAGAATACTACAAATACAGAAATAAATATTAAATTCCTTAAGATTGTTATTCCCCGTCAATATTGCTGTATTTGTAAATATTAATTCTGCAAAATATAAGTTAACGTAATAAAACAATAATAATAAATTCGAGCCCACTGAATTCACAGTGTTTCCTTAAGGAATTTAATCCCCTCCTAGTACCCAAGGTAATGGATTATTTCCTCCCAGGATAGAACGAATAACACACTGGTGTAGCGGTACTTCAAACCCCAGTGTTTCGGCGAACACAAAGTTCGGTAGCAAATCACACTTACAGTTGCTTTGTTTGAAGTTAAAAACAATGCAGAACGAAGGAGTATATACTCAGAAGAACGTATGGAAGTTCTGAGAGGAAGGAGTGCAATGTATAGCCAATTGTATGTTGAGTTCTTGGTAATTTCAGTTGAGTTCCGAGTGTTTCACTTCAACATTTGCTGCTCCTATTTATAGCAACCAAGAGGGAGTGCAAGCCAAACGTCCACCCTTCATGGTGGAGCAAGCATTACATTCATGGTGGAGCAAGCACTTCATGGTGGAGCAAGCACTTCATGGTGGGAAGACCATTATCCGGCTGCCAATGATCAAATACACGGATTGGAAAATATCCGTTACAAATACGGATAATCTTACGTTAATATTTACTATTAACAAATAAATTTGGTCCAAAAAATTAATCAATCAATCGATCATTTGACCAAATCCAAATCCAAATCCAAATCCGAAGCCGAAGCCGAAGCCGAAGCCGTAGCCGTAGCCGTAGCCGAAGCCGAGCCGAGCGAGCGACGACGACGACGGCGCGAGGCTTGCTTTCTTCTTAACTCTTTAAGAGCTACAAGAAGAGCAATTATATATATACCCACCAAAAATGTCTTCCACTTCCAATATGGGACAATGTCTCATTGTTAAGAGGGGAAACTTAAAATTTTACTCAAAATTTCATTTTCCCTCCATTTCCCATTCACCCTCATTTTAAGAATATTACATCTTAAATTAAAACCTCAACAATCCCCCACATGAATGGGGAATGGCTATATCACGGAAGTATGCATGGAAAAACTGTGTGATTTACAAGCAAGGATTAATCGCATCTGGATAAGTAGGTTTCCCTTTGAACTTTCCGTAGTAAACTTATGTCGGATATACTCGGTCAATCGGTAGATTTGATATCTTTGAACCGTCGATCTTTGGTGTATACCTAGACAACCATAAGTCACACAATCAACCCTTAACCGTCTTTGGTTCTCATTGTTGTGTTCGTTTCAGCCATGAACACCGCCTGGTTTCATAAGTGCGTAGAGAACTGGCCTTACAAAGTTCTCCTTGAAGCGGCTAACACTTCACACTTACATAGGTGATTCCTAAACGTGTCATCCTGTAGATACACTATTTGATATACCCCGTATCAAATTTAGAAATCATTAAAAAGCCTTAATGCTTTATCCTTGGTACTGAACATTGTCTCATCACGAGAATGGACTAAAATTTTATTTGACAATGTTGAACCGTCATTAATGACTTTGTTTGATCTCCTTGAACCTAGATCTTGGGATCTCCAGTCTTCTAGGTAGAGTTACCGCCACAATGACTTGTTCTCGGCCATAGCCCCATTCCCCTTGATGATTTCTCAACTACCTCTCTAGTTAGGCCTTTTGTAAGTGGATCCGACACATTATCACTTGACTTTACATAGTCAATCGTGATAATTCCTCTAGAGAGTAATTGCCTAACGGTTTTATGTCTTCGTCGTATATGACGAGATTTACCGTTATACATGATGCTCCCAGCCCTTCCAATTGCCGCTTGACTATCACAATGTATGCATATTGGTGCCAACGGTTTGGGCCAAAATGGAATGTCTTCCAAGAAATTCCGGAGCCATTCAGCTTCTTCACCGGCTTTATCTAAGGCTATGAATTCAGCCTCCATTGTAGAGCGGGCAATACATGTTTGTTTGGACGACTTCCAAGACACCGCTCCTCCACCAATAGTGAATACATATCCACTCGTGGACTTAGAATCAGTTGAACCGGTGATCCAATTTGCATCACAGTATCCCTCAATCACCGCAGGGAAATTACTGTAGTGCAATTCAAAGTTCTGGGTATGTTCTAAATATCCCAAAACTCGTTTCATTGCCATCCAATGAGATTGGCCTGGATTGCTCGTATATCGACTCAGTTTACTTATAGCACAAGCTATATCTGGTCGTGTACAATTCATGATATACATTAAGCATCCCAATACACGAGCATAATCCAATTGTGATATGCTTTGGCCTTTGTTCTTTGCTAATGCAAGATTCACGTCAATTGGAGTCTTTGCAACTTTAAAGCCCAAGTGCTTGAATTTTTCAAGTACTGTCTTAATATAATGAGATTGTGACAATGCCAGACCTTGAGGAGTCTTATTGATCTTAATTCCCAGAATTAAATCAGCAACTCCCAAGTCTTTCATATCAAACTTGCTATTGAGCATACGCTTAGTAGCATTTATGTTGGCAATGTCATTACTCATTATCAACATATCATCCACATATAGGCAAACAATGACTATGTGATTTGGAACATTTTTAATGTACACGCATTTATCACATTCATTTATCTTAAAACCATTTGACAACATTGTTTGGTCAAATTTCGCATGCCATTGTTTGGGTGCTTGTTTTAGTCCGTAAAGAGACTTAACAAGTCTACATACCTTCTTTTCTTTACCTGGAACCACAAACCCTTCAGGTTGTTCCATGTAAATTTCTTCCTCCAACTCTCCATTTAAGAAGGCCGTCTTAACATCCATTTGATGAATTTCAAGACCATACACTGCAGCTAATGCTATTAACATCCGTATGGACGTAATTCTTGTAACTGGAGAGTACGTATCAAAGTAGTCTAGACCTTCTCGTTGTCTATACCCTTTGACTACGAGCCTTGCCTTGAATTTATCAATAGTTCCATCATCTTTGATTTTTCTCTTAAAAATCCATTTAGAACCCAAAGGTTTATTTCCAGGAGGAAGATCAACCAATTCCCATGTATGGTTGTTCAATATGGATTCTATTTCACTATTGACTGCCTCTTTCCAAAACAATGATTCCGAAGAAGTCATAGCTTCTTTAAATGTTTGAGGCTCATTCTCCAATAAGAAAGTCACAAAATCTGGTCCAAATGAAGTAGACGTCCTTTGACGTTTACTGCGTCTTGGATCCTCCTGATTATATGTACTTTCTTTTGTTTCTTCCCGAGATCGTTTAGATCCTTCACCAAACGACTCACATTCCTTTTTATACGGATATATATTTTCAAAGAACTCAGCATTATCTGATTCTATAACCGTATTATTATGAATGTCGGGATTTTCTGATTTATGAACCAGAAATCGATATGCTTTACTATTTGTCGCATATCCTATGAAAACACAATCAACGGTTTTCGGTCCTATCTTTACCCTTTTGGGTTTAGGAACTTGCACTTTTGCCAAACACCCCCACACTTTAAAATAATTCAAGTTGGGCTTCCTTCCTTTCCATTGTTCATATGGAATGGATTGTGTTTTGCTATGGGGCACTCGATTTAATATTCGATTAGCCGTAAGAATGGCTTCCCCCACAAGTTCTGTGGCAAACCAGAACTTATCAACAACGCATTCATCATCTCCTTTAATGTGCGATTCTTTCTTTCCGCAATCCCATTAGATTGGGGCGTGTAAGGGGCTGTTGTTTGATGAATAATTCCATATTCTAAACATATTTCTTCAAAAGGAGATTCATATTCACCACCCCTATCACTTCTTATCATTTTTACTTTCTTGTTAAGTTGCGTTTCAACTTCATTTTTGTATTGCCTGAATGCGTCTATTGCTTCATCTTTACTATTCAGTAAGTAAACATAGCAATATCGAGTACCATCGTCAATAAAAGTTATGAAATACTTCTTTCCACCGCGAGATGGTATTGACTTCATGTCACAAATATCTGTGTGAATTAAGTCTAAAGGATTTGAATTCCTTTCAACTGACTTATAAGGATGTTTAACATACTTAGATTCCACACATATTTGACATCTTAATTTTTCGCATTCAAACTTGGGCAGTACTTCCAAGTTAATCATTTTCCGCAAGGTTTTATAATTGACATGACCCAAACGTACATGCCATAAATCATTTGACTCAAGTAAGTAAGAAGAAGCTGAAATATTATTATTATTTTCAACAACCATTACATTTAGGTTGAAAAGGCCCTCGGTGAGGTAACCTTTTCCCACAAATATTCCATTCTTACTAATTACAACCTTGTTGGATACAAAAACGCACTTAAAACCGTGCGTAACAAGAAGTCCAGTAGAGACTAAATTCTTTCTCATTTCGGGAACATGAAGGACATTGTTCAAAGTCATGACCTTGCCAGAAGTCATTTTTAGAAATACCTTCCCATATCCTTCAACTTTTGCTGTTGAAGCATTTCCCATATAAACTGTCTCTCCGGGTTCAGCAAGAGCATAGGTAGCAAAAGCCTCTCTAACTGCACAAACATGGCGAGTGGCTCCTGAATCAAACCACCACAGTTTAGGATTTCCCACCAAGTTACATTCAGAGAGCATGGCACACAAGTTATCAACATCATCATGGTTTACTACCATGTTTGCTTGACCCCTTTTCTTGTCTTTCTTCGGAGCACGACACTCCGTAGACTTGTGTCCAGTTTTCCCACAGTTGTAGCAGTTTCCACTGAACCGCTTCTTGCTTGGGTTGTACTTCGGACCAGAAGCCTTCTTCCTCTTTTTGTTAGCTTCAACAATATTTGCTCCCATTATTGTTGAATTTCCACGGCCTCTCCTTTCAGCAGCTTTATTGTCCTCTTCGATTCTCAACCGAACAATGAGATCTTCAAGGGACATTTCCTTTCGTTTGTGTTTCAAATAATTTTTGAAGTCCTTCCACAATGGAGGCAACTTCTCAATCATTGCTGCTACTTGGAATGCTTCGTTGATTACAAGACCTTCAGCAAGTAGATCATGAATAATCACTTGCAATTCCTGGACTTGAGTAATAACAGACTTGGTATCTATCATTTTGTAGTCCAGAAATTTTGCGGCAACGAATTTCTTCATCCCGGCATCTTCAGTCTTATATTTCTTTTCAAGCGCATTCCACAATTCTTTGGATGTCTCCATGCTACTGTATACATTATACAGATTATCATCCAGTCCGCTAAGAATATAATTCTTACATAAAAAATCAGAATGCTTCCACGCTTCAATCACGAGAAAGCGTTCATTATCTGGAGTTTTATCCGGCAGATCAGGAACATCTTCCTTGATGAACTTCTGTAGACATAACGTAGTCAAGTAGAAGAACATCTTCTGCTGCCAGCGCTTGAAATCAATCCCGGAAAATTTTCCGGGTTTTTCTGCCGGTGCCAACGCCGGTGTTCGGCTTGTCGTTGCGTTGGCAGTTGCCATCGGAACAGCTTGGTTCTCGTTTTCAGTCATCATCTTTTCTGTAAAAGAATGACACAAACAAACGTTTAATACACGTTTTCAAACTGGAGTAAAAATCACGTAGATTTTAATATCCAACAAAACGCCACGAAGGCTTAACTCTCCAAAACGGGAGTACACAAACCACAAAGGTTTTAGTTTGCAGAATAATTAGAATACTACAAATACAGAAATAAATATTAAATTCCTTAAGATTGTTGTTTCCCGTCAATATTGCTGTATTTGTAAATATTAATTCTGCAAAATATAAGTTAACGTAATGAAACAATAATAATAAATTCGAGCCCACTGAATTCACAGTGTTTCCTTAAGGAATTTAATCCCCTCCTAGTACCCAAGGTAATGGATTATTTCCTCCCAGGATAGAACGAATAACACACTGGTGTAGCGGTACTTCAAACCCCAGTGTTTCGGCGAACACAAAGTTCGGTAGCAAATCACACTTACAGTTGCTTTGTTTGAAGTTAAAAACAATGCAGAACGAAGGAGTATATACTCAGAAAAACGTATGGAAGTTCTGAGAGGAAGGAGTGCAATGTATAGCCAATTGTATGTTGAGTTCTTGGTAATTTCAGTTGAGTTCCGAGTGTTTCACTTCAACATTTGCTGCTCCTATTTATAGCAACCAAGAGGGAGTGCAAGCCAAACGTCCACCCTTCATGGTGGAGCAAGCATTACATTCATGGTGGAGCAAGCACTTCATGGTGGAGCAAGCACTTCATGGTGGGAAGACCATTATCCGGCTGCCAAATGATCAAATACACGGATTGGAAAATATCCGTTACAAATACGGATAATCTTACGTTAATATTTACTATTAACAAATAAATTTGGTCCAAAAAATTAATCAATCAATCGATCATTTGACCAAATCCAAATCCAAATCCAAATCCGAAGCCGAAGCCGAAGCCGTAGCCGTAGCCGTAGCCGAAGCCGAGCCGAGCGAGCGACGACGACGACGGCGCGAGGCTTGCTTTCTTCTTAACTCTTTAAGAGCTACAAGAAGAGCAATTATATATATACCCACCAAAAATGTCTTCCACTTCCAATATGGGACAATGTCTCATTGTTAAGAGGGGGAAACTTAAAATTTTACTCAAAATTTCATTTTCCCTCCATTTCCCATTCACCCTCATTTTAAGAATATTACATCTTAAATTAAAACCTCAACAATCCCCCACATGAATGGGGAATGGCTATATCATGGAAGTATGCATGGAAAAACTGTGTGATTTACAAGCAAGGATTAATCGCATCTGGATAAGTAGGTTTCCCTTTGAACTTTCCGTAGTAAACTTATGTCGGATATACTCGGTCAATCGGTAGATTTGATATCTTTGAACCGTCGATCTTTGGTGTATACCTAGACAACCATAAGTCACACAATCAACCCTTAACCGTCTTTGGTTCTCATTGTTGTGTTCGTTTCAGCCATGAACACCGCCTGGTTTCATAAGTGCGTAGAGAACTGGCCTTACAAAGTTCTCCTTGAAGCGGCTAACACTTCACACTTACATAGGTGATTCCTAAACGTGTCATCCTGTAGATACACTATTTGATATACCCCGTATCAAATTTAGAAATCATTAAAAAGCCTTAATGCTTTATCCTTGGTACTGAACATTGTCTCATCACGAGAATGGACTAAAATTTTATTTGACAATGTTGAACCGTCATTAATGACTTTGTTTGATCTCCTTGAACCTAGATCTTGGGATCTCCAGTCTTCTAGGTAGAGTTACCGCCACAATGACTTGTTCTCGGCCATAGCCCCATTCCCCTTGATGATTTCTCAACTACCTCTCTAGTTAGGCCTTTTGTAAGTGGATCCGACACATTATCACTTGACTTTACATAGTCAATCGTGATAATTCCTCTAGAGAGTAATTGCCTAACGGTTTTATGTCTTCGTCGTATATGACGAGATTTACCGTTATACATAATGCTCCCAGCCCTTCCAATTGCCGCTTGACTATCACAATGTATGCATATTGGTGCCAACGGTTTGGGCCAAAATGGAATGTCTTCCAAGAAATTCCGGAGCCATTCAGCTTCTTCACCGGCTTTATCTAAGGCTATGAATTCAGCCTCCATTGTAGAGCGGGCAATACATGTTTGTTTGGACGACTTCCAAGATACCGCTCCTCCACCAATAGTGAATACATATCCACTCGTGGACTTAGAATCAGTTGAACCGGTGATCCAATTTGCATCACAGTATCCCTCAATCACCGCAGGGAAATTACTGTAGTGCAATTCAAAGTTCTGGGTATGTTCTAAATATCCCAAAACTCGTTTCATTGCCATCCAATGAGATTGGCCTGGATTGCTCGTATATCGACTCAGTTTACTTATAGCACAAGCTATATCTGGTCGTGTACAATTCATGATATACATTAAGCATCCCAATACACGAGCATAATCCAATTGTGATATGCTTTGGCCTTTGTTCTTTGCTAATGCAAGATTCACGTCAATTGGAGTCTTTGCAACTTTAAAGCCCAAGTGCTTGAATTTTTCAAGTACTGTCTTAATATAATGAGATTGTGACAATGCCAGACCTTGAGGAGTCTTATTGATCTTAATTCCCAGAATTAAATCAGCAATTCCCAAGTCTTTCATATCAAACTTGCTATTGAGCATACGCTTAGTAGCATTTATGTTGGCAATGTCATTACTCATTATCAACATATCATCCACATATAGGCAAACAATGACTATGTGATTTGGAACATTTTTAATGTACACGCATTTATCACATTCATTTATCTTAAAACCATTTGACAACATTGTTTGGTCAAATTTCGCATGCCATTGTTTGGGTGCTTGTTTTAGTCCGTAAAGAGACTTAACAAGTCTACATACCTTCTTTTCTTTACCTGGAACCACAAACCCTTCAGGTTGTTCCATGTAAATTTCTTCCTCCAACTCTCCATTTAAGAAGGCCGTCTTAACATCCATTTGATGAATTTCAAGACCATACACTGCAGCTAATGCTATTAACATCCGTATGGACGTAATTCTTGTAACTGGAGAGTACGTATCAAAGTAGTCTAGACCTTCTCGTTGTCTATACCCTTTGACTACGAGCCTTGCCTTGAATTTATCAATAGTTCCATCATCTTTGATTTTTCTCTTAAAAATCCATTTAGAACCCAAAGGTTTATTTCCAGGAGGAAGATCAACCAATTCCCATGTATGGTTATTCAATATGGATTCTATTTCACTATTGACTGCCTCTTTCCAAAACAATGATTCCGAAGAAGTCATAGCTTCTTTAAATGTTTGAGGCTCATTCTCCAATAAGAAAGTCACAAAATCTGGTCCAAATGAAGTAGACGTCCTTTGACGTTTACTGCGTCTTGGATCCTCCTGATTATATGTACTTTCTTTTGTTTCTTCCCGAGATCGTTTAGATCCTTCACCAAACGACTCACATTCCTTTTTATACGGATATATATTTTCAAAGAACTCAGCATTATCTGATTCTATAACCGTATTATTATGAATGTCGGGATTTTCTGATTTATGAACCAGAAATCGATATGCTTTACTATTTGTCGCATATCCTATGAAAACACAATCAACGGTTTTCGGTCCTATCTTTACCCTTTTGGGTTTAGGAACTTGCACTTTTGCCAAACACCCCCACACTTTAAAATAATTCAAGTTGGGCTTCCTTCCTTTCCATTGTTCATATGGAATGGATTGTGTTTTGCTATGGGGCACTCGATTTAATATTCGATTAGCCGTAAGAATGGCTTCCCCCCACAAGTTCTGTGGCAAACCAGAACTTATCAACAACGCATTCATCATCTCCTTTAATGTGCGATTCTTTCTTTCCGCAATCCCATTAGATTGGGGCGTGTAAGGGGCTGTTGTTTGATGAATAATTCCATATTCTAAACATATTTCTTCAAAAGGAGATTCATATTCACCACCCCTATCACTTCTTATCATTTTTACTTTCTTGTTAAGTTGCGTTTCAACTTCATTTTTGTATTGCCTGAATGCGTCTATTGCTTCATCTTTACTATTCAGTAAGTAAACATAGCAATATCGAGTACCATCGTCAATAAAAGTTATGAAATACTTCTTTCCACCGCGAGATGGTATTGACTTCATGTCACAAATATCTGTGTGAATTAAGTCTAAAGGATTTGAATTCCTTTCAACTGACTTATAAGGATGTTTAACATACTTAGATTCCACACATATTTGACATCTTAATTTTTCGCATTCAAACTTGGGCAGTACTTCCAAGTTAATCATTTTCCGCAAGGTTTTATAATTGACATGACCCAAACGTACATGCCATAAATCATTTGACTCAAGTAAGTAAGAAGAAGCTGAAATATTATTATTATTTTCAACAACCATTACATTTAGGTTGAAAAGGCCCTCGGTGAGGTAACCTTTTCCCACAAATATTCCATTCTTACTAATTACAACCTTGTTGGATACAAAAACGCACTTAAAACCGTGCGTAACAAGAAGTCCAGTAGAGACTAAATTCTTTCTCATTTCGGGAACATGAAGGACATTGTTCAAAGTCATGACCTTGCCAGAAGTCATTTTTAGAAATACCTTCCCATATCCTTCAACTTTTGCTGTTGAAGCATTTCCCATATAAACTGTCTCTCCGGGTTCAGCAAGAGCATAGGTAGCAAAAGCCTCTCTAACTGCACAAACATGGCGAGTGGCTCCTGAATCAAACCACCACATTTTAGGATTTCCCACCAAGTTACATTCAGAGAGCATGGCACACAAGTTATCAACATCATCATGGTTTACTACCATGTTTGCTTGACCCCTTTTCTTGTCTTTCTTCGGAGCACGACACTCCGTAGACTTGTGTCCAGTTTTCCCACAGTTGTAGCAGTTTCCACTGAACCGCTTCTTGCTTGGGTTGTACTTCGGACCAGAAGCCTTTTTCCTCTTCTTGTTAGCTTCAACAATATTTGCTCCCATTATTGTTGAATTTCCACGGCCTCTCCTTTCAGCAGCTTTATTGTCCTCTTCGATTCTCAACCGAACAATGAGATCTTCAAGGGACATTTCCTTTCGTTTGTGTTTCAAATAATTTTTGAAGTCCTTCCACAATGGAGGCAACTTCTCAATCATTGCTGCTACTTGGAATGCTTCGTTGATTACAAGACCTTCAGCAAGTAGATCATGAATAATCACTTGCAATTCCTGGACTTGAGTAATAACAGACTTGCTATCTATCATTTTGTAGTCCAGAAATTTTGCGGCAACGAATTTCTTCATCCCGGCATCTTCAGTCTTATATTTCTTTTCAAGCGCATTCCACAATTCTTTGGATGTCTCCATGCTACTGTATACATTATACAGATTATCATCCAGTCCGCTAAGAATATAATTCTTGCATAAAAAATCAGAATGCTTCCACGCTTCAATCACGAGAAAGCGTTCATTATCTGGAGTTTTATCCGGCAGATCAGGAACATCTTCCTTGATGAACTTCTGTAGACATAACGTAGTCAAGTAGAAGAACATCTTCTGCTGCCAGCGCTTGAAATCAATCCCGGAAAATTTTCCGGGTTTTTCTGCCGGTGCCAACGCCGGTGTTCGGCTTGTCGTTGCGTTGGCAGTTGCCATCGGAACAGCTTGGTTCTCGTTTTCAGTCATCATCTTTTCTGTAAAAGAATGACACAAACAAACGTTTAATACACGTTTTCAAACTGGAGTAAAAATCACGTAGATTTTAATATCCAACAAAACGCCACGAAGGCTTAACTCTCCAAAACGGGAGTACACAAACCACAAAGGTTTTAGTTTGCAGAATAATTAGAATACTACAAATACAGAAATAAATATTAAATTCCTTAAGATTGTTGTTTCCCGTCAATATAGCTGTATTTGTAAATATTAATTCTGCAAAATATAAGTTAACGTAATGAAACAATAATAATAAATTCGAGCCCACTGAATTCACAGTGTTTCCTTAAGGAATTTAATCCCCTCCTAGTACCCAAGGTAATGGATTATTTCCTCCCAGGATAGAACGAATAACACACTGGTGTAGCGGTACTTCAAACCCCAGTGTTTCGGCGAACACAAAGTTCGGTAGCAAATCACACTTACAGTTGCTTTGTTTGAAGTTAAAAACAATGCAGAACGAAGGAGTATATACTCAGAAGAACGTATGGAAGTTCTGAGAGGAAGGAGTGCAATGTATAGCCAATTGTATGTTGAGTTCTTGGTAATTTCAGTTGAGTTCCGAGTGTTTCACTTCAACATTTGCTGCTCCTATTTATAGCAACCAAGAGGGAGTGCAAGCCAAACGTCCACCCTTCATGGTGGAGCAAGAGCAAGCATTACATGTTTGTGGAGCAAGCACTTCATGTTTGTGGAGCAAGCACTTCATGGTGGGAAGACCATTATCCGGCTGCCAAATTATCAATACACGGATTGGAAAATATCCGTTTACAAATACGGATAATCTTACGTTAATATTTACTATTAACAAATAAATTTGGTCCAAAAAATTAATCAATCAATCGATCATTTGACCAAATCCAAATCCAAATCCAAATCCGAAGCCGAAGCCGAAGCCGTAGCCGTAGCCGTAGCCGAAGCCGAGCCGAGCGAGCGACGACGACGACGGCGCGAGGCTTGCTTTCTTCTTAACTCTTTAAGAGCTACAAGAAGAGCAATTATATATATACCCACCAAAAATGTCTTCCACTTCCAATATGGGACAATGTCTCATTGTTAAGAGGGGAAACTTAAAATTTTACTCAAAATTTCATTTTCCCTCCATTTCCCATTCACCCTCATTTTAAGAATATTACATCTTAAATTAAAACCTCAACAATCCCCCACATGAATGGGGAATGGCTATATCACGGAAGTATGCATGGAAAAACTGTGTGATTTACAAGCAAGGATTAATCGCATCTGGATAAGTAGGTTTCCCTTTGAACTTTCCGTAGTAAACTTATGTCGGATATACTCGGTCAATCGGTAGATTTGATATCTTTGAACCGTCGATCTTTGGTGTATACCTAGACAACCATAAGTCACACAATCAACCCTTAACCGTCTTTGGTTCTCATTGTTGTGTTCGTTTCAGCCATGAACACCGCCTGGTTTCATAAGTGCGTAGAGAACTGGCCTTACAAAGTTCTCCTTGAAGCGGCTAACACTTCACACTTACATAGGTGATTCCTAAACGTGTCATCCTGTAGATACACTATTTGATATACCCCGTATCAAATTTAGAAATCATTAAAAAGCCTTAATGCTTTATCCTTGGTACTGAACATTGTCTCATCACGAGAATGGACTAAAATTTTATTTGACAATGTTGAACCGTCATTAATGACTTTGTTTGATCTCTTTGAACCTAGATCTTGGGATCTCCAGTCTTCTAGGTAGAGTTACCGCCACAATGACTTGTTCTCGGCCATAGCCCCATTCCCCTTGATGATTTCTCAACTACCTCTCTAGTTAGGCCTTTTGTAAGTGGATCCGACACATTATCACTTGACTTTACATAGTCAATCGTGATAATTCCTCTAGAGAGTAATTGCCTAACGGTTTTATGTCTTCGTCGTATATGACGAGATTTACCGTTATACATAATGCTCCCAGCCCTTCCAATTGCCGCTTGACTATCACAATGTATGCATATTGGTGCCAACGGTTTGGGCCAAAATGGAATGTCTTCCAAGAAATTCCGGAGCCATTCAGCTTCTTCACCGGCTTTATCTAAGGCTATGAATTCAGCCTCCATTGTAGAGCGGGCAATACATGTTTGTTTGGACGACTTCCAAGACACCGCTCCTCCACCAATAGTGAATACATATCCACTCGTGGACTTAGAATCAGTTGAACCGGTGATCCAATTTGCATCACAGTATCCCTCAATCACCGCAGGGAAATTACTGTAGTGCAATTCAAAGTTCTGGGTATGTTCTAAATATCCCAAAACTCGTTTCATTGCCATCCAATGAGATTGGCCTGGATTGCTCGTATATCGACTCAGTTTACTTATAGCACAAGCTATATCTGGTCGTGTACAATTCATGATATACATTAAGCATCCCAATACACGAGCATAATCCAATTGTGATATGCTTTGGCCTTTGTTCTTTGCTAATGCAAGATTCACGTCAATTGGAGTCTTTGCAACTTTAAAGCCCAAGTGCTTGAATTTTTCAAGTACTGTCTTAATATAATGAGATTGTGACAATGCCAGACCTTGAGGAGTCTTATTGATCTTAATTCCCAGAATTAAATCAGCAATTCCCAAGTCTTTCATATCAAACTTGCTATTGAGCATACGCTTAGTAGCATTTATGTTGGCAATGTCATTACTCATTATCAACATATCATCCACATATAGGCAAACAATGACTATGTGATTTGGAACATTTTTTAATGTACACGCATTTATCACATTCATTTATCTTAAAACCATTTGACAACATTGTTTGGTCAAATTTCGCATGCCATTGTTTGGGTGCTTGTTTTAGTCCGTAAAGAGACTTAACAAGTCTACATACCTTCTTTTCTTTACCTGGAACCACAAACCCTTCAGGTTGTTCCATGTAAATTTCTTCCTCCAACTCTCCATTTAAGAAGGCCGTCTTAACATCCATTTGATGAATTTCAAGACCATACACTGCAGCTAATGCTACTAACATCCGTATGGACGTAATTCTTGTAACTGGAGAGTACGTATCAAAGTAGTCTAGACCTTCTCGTTGTCTATACCCTTTGACTACGAGCCTTGCCTTGAATTTATCAATAGTTCCATCATCTTTGATTTTTCTCTTAAAAATCCATTTAGAACCCAAAGGTTTATTTCCAGGAGGAAGATCAACCAATTCCCATGTATGGTTATTCAATATGGATTCTATTTCACTATTGACTGCCTCTTTCCAAAACAATGATTCCGAAGAAGTCATAGCTTCTTTAAATGTTTGAGGCTCATTCTCCAATAAGAAAGTCACAAAATCTGGTCCAAATGAAGTAGACGTCCTTTGACGTTTACTGCGTCTTGGATCCTCCTGATTATATGTACTTTCTTTTGTTTCTTCCCGAGATCGTTTAGATCCTTCACCAAACGACTCACATTCCTTTTTATACGGATATATATTTTCAAAGAACTCAGCATTATCTGATTCTATAACCGTATTATTATGAATGTCGGGATTTTCTGATTTATGAACCAGAAATCGATATGCTTTACTATTTGTCGCATATCCTATGAAAACACAATCAACGGTTTTCGGTCCTATCTTTACCCTTTTGGGTTTAGGAACTTGCACTTTTGCCAAACACCCCCACACTTTAAAATAATTCAAGTTGGGCTTCCTTCCTTTCCATTGTTCATATGGAATGGATTGTGTTTTGCTATGGGGCACTCGATTTAATATTCGATTAGCCGTAAGAATGGCTTCCCCCCACAAGTTCTGTGGCAAACCAGAACTTATCAACAACGCATTCATCATCTCCTTTAATGTGCGATTCTTTCTTTCCGCAATCCCATTAGATTGGGGCGTGTAAGGGGCTGTTGTTTGATGAATAATTCCATATTCTAAACATATTTCTTCAAAAGGAGATTCATATTCACCACCCCTATCACTTCTTATCATTTTTACTTTCTTGTTAAGTTGCGTTTCA
The DNA here is from genome assembly GCF_000390325.3 of Nicotiana tomentosiformis. Lineage (NCBI taxonomy): Eukaryota > Viridiplantae > Streptophyta > Magnoliopsida > Solanales > Solanaceae > Nicotiana > Nicotiana tomentosiformis. The sequence goes on along the minus strand of NW_027174742.1, from coordinate 51,952 downwards.
ACTTCATTTTTGTATTGCCTGAATGCGTCTATTGCTTCATCTTTACTATTCAGTAAGTAAACATAGCAATATCGAGTACCATCGTCAATAAAAGTTATGAAATACTTCTTTCCACCGCGAGATGGTATTGACTTCATGTCACAAATATCTGTGTGAATTAAGTCTAAAGGATTTGAATTCCTTTCAACTGACTTATAAGGATGTTTAACATACTTAGATTCCACACATATTTGACATCTTGATTTTTCGCATTCAAACTTGGGCAGTACTTCCAAGTTAATCATTTTCCGCAAGGTTTTATAATTGACATGACCCAAACGTACATGCCATAAATCATTTGACTCAAGTAAGTAAGAAGAAGCTGAAATATTATTATTATTTTCAACAACCATTACATTTAGGTTGAAAAGGCCCTCGGTGAGGTAACCTTTTCCCACAAATATTCCATTCTTACTAATTACAACCTTGTTGGATACAAAAACGCACTTAAAACCGTGCGTAACAAGAAGTCCAGTAGAGACTAAATTCTTTCTCATTTCGGGAACATGAAGGACATTGTTCAAAGTCATGACCTTGCCAGAAGTCATTTTTAGAAATACCTTCCCATATCCTTCAACTTTTGCTGTTGAAGCATTTCCCATATAAACTGTCTCTCCGGGTTCAGCAAGAGCATAGGTAGCAAAAGCCTCTCTAACTGCACAAACATGGCGAGTGGCTCCTGAATCAAACCACCACATTTTAGGATTTCCCACCAAGTTACATTCAGAGAGCATGGCACACAAGTTATCAACATCATCATGGTTTACTACCATGTTTGCTTGACCCCTTTTCTTGTCTTTCTTCGGAGCACGACACTCCGTAGACTTGTGTCCAGTTTTCCCACAGTTGTAGCAGTTTCCACTGAACCGCTTCTTGCTTGGGTTGTACTTCGGACCAGAAGCCTTTTTCCTCTTCTTGTTAGCTTCAACAATATTTGCTCCCATTATTGTTGAATTTCCACGGCCTCTCCTTTCAGCAGCTTTATTGTCCTCTTCGATTCTCAACCGAACAATGAGATCTTCAAGGGACATTTCCTTTCGTTTGTGTTTCAAATAATTTTTGAAGTCCTTCCACAATGGAGGCAACTTCTCAATCATTGCTGCTACTTGGAATGCTTCGTTGATTACAAGACCTTCAGCAAGTAGATCATGAATAATCACTTGCAATTCCTGGACTTGAGTAATAACAGACTTGCTATCTATCATTTTGTAGTCCAGAAATTTTGCGGCAACGAATTTCTTCATCCCGGCATCTTCAGTCTTATATTTCTTTTCAAGCGCATTCCACAATTCTTTGGATGTCTCCATGCTACTGTATACATTATACAGATTATCATCCAGTCCGCTAAGAATATAATTCTTACATAAAAAATCAGAATGCTTCCACGCTTCAATCACGAGAAAGCGTTCATTATCTGGAGTTTTATCCGGCAGATCAGGAACATCTTCCTTGATGAACTTCTGTAGACATAACGTAGTTAAGTAGAAGAACATCTTCTGCTGCCAGCGTTTGAAATCAATCCCGGAAAATTTTCCGGGTTTTTCTGCCGGTGCCAACGCCGGTGTTCGGCTTGTCGTTGCGTTGGCAGTCGCCATCGGAACAGCTTGGTTTTCGTTTTCAGTCATCATCTTTTCTGTAAAAGAATGACACAAACAAACGTTTAATACACGTTTTCAAACTGGAGTAAAAATCACGTAGATTTTAATATCCAACAAAACGCCACGAAGGCTTAACTCTCCAAAACGGGAGTACACAAACCACAAAGGTTTTAGTTTGCAGAATAATTAGAATACTACAAATACAGAAATAAATATTAAATTCCTTAAGATTGTTGTTTCCCGTCAATATAGCTGTATTTGTAAATAATAATTCTAATTCTGCAAAATATAAATTTACGTAATAAAACAGTAAATAATTCGAGCCCACTGAATTCACAGTGTTTCCTTAAGGAATTTAATCCCCTCCTAGTACCCAAGGTAATGGATTATTTCCTCCCAGGATAGAACGAATAACACACTGGTGTAGCGGTACTTCAAACCCCAGTGTTTCAGCGAACACAAAGTTCGGTAGCAAATCACACTTACAGTTGCTTTGTTTGAAGTTAAAAACAATGCAGAACGAAGGAGTATATACTCAGAAGAACGTATGGAAGTTCTGAGAGGAAGGAGTGCAATGTATAGCCAATTGTATGTTGAGTTCTTGGTAATTTCAGTTGAGTTCCGAGTGTTTCACTTCAACATTTGCTGCTCCTATTTATAGCAACCAAGAGGGAGTGCAAGCCAAACGTCCACCCTTCATGGTGGAGCAAGCATTACATTCATGGTGGAGCAAGCACTTCATGGTGGAGCAAGCACTTCATGGTGGGAAGACCATTATCCGGCTGCCAATGATCAAATACACGGATTGGAAAATATCCGTTACAAATACGGATAATCTTACGTTAATATTTACTATTAACAAATAAATTTGGTCCAAAAAATTAATCAATCAATCGATCATTTGACCAAATCCAAATCCAAATCCAAATCCGAAGCCGAAGCCGAAGCCGAAGCCGTAGCCGTAGCCGTAGCCGAAGCCGAGCCGAGCGAGCGACGACGACGACGGCGCGAGGCTTGCTTTCTTCTTAACTCTTTAAGAGCTACAAGAAGAGCAATTATATATATACCCACCAAAAATGTCTTCCACTTCCAATATGGGACAATGTCTCATTGTTAAGAGGGGAAACTTAAAATTTTACTCAAAATTTCATTTTCCCTCCATTTCCCATTCACCCTCATTTTAAGAATATTACATCTTAAATTAAAACCTCAACAATCCCCCACATGAATGGGGAATGGCTATATCATGGAAGTATGCATGGAAAAACTGTGTGATTTACAAGCAAGGATTAATCGCATCTGGATAAGTAGGTTTCCCTTTGAACTTTCCGTAGTAAACTTATGTCGGATATACTCGGTCAATCGGTAGATTTGATATCTTTGAACCGTCGATCTTTGGTGTATACCTAGACAACCATAAGTCACACAATCAACCCTTAACCGTCTTTGGTTCTCATTGTTGTGTTCGTTTCAGCCATGAACACCGCCTGGTTTCATAAGTGCGTAGAGAACTGGCCTTACAAAGTTCTCCTTGAAGCGGCTAACACTTCACACTTACATAGGTGATTCCTAAACGTGTCATCCTGTAGATACACTATTTGATATACCCCGTATCAAATTTAGAAATCATTAAAAAGCCTTAATGCTTTATCCTTGGTACTGAACATTGTCTCATCACGAGAATGGACTAAAATTTTATTTGACAATGTTGAACCGTCATTAATGACTTTGTTTGATCTCTTTGAACCTAGATCTTGGGATCTCCAGTCTTCTAGGTAGAGTTACCGCCACAATGACTTGTTCTCGGCCATAGCCCCATTCCCCTTGATGATTTCTCAACTACCTCTCTAGTTAGGCCTTTTGTAAGTGGATCCGACACATTATCACTTGACTTTACATAGTCAATCGTGATAATTCCTCTAGAGAGTAATTGCCTAACGGTTTTATGTCTTCGTCGTATATGACGAGATTTACCGTTATACATAATGCTCCCAGCCCTTCCAATTGCCGCTTGACTATCACAATGTATGCATATTGGTGCCAACGGTTTGGGCCAAAATGGAATGTCTTCCAAGAAATTCCGGAGCCATTCAGCTTCTTCACCGGCTTTATCTAAGGCTATGAATTCAGCCTCCATTGTAGAGCGGGCAATACATGTTTGTTTGGACGACTTCCAAGACACCGCTCCTCCACCAATAGTGAATACATATCCACTCGTGGACTTAGAATCAGTTGAACCGGTGATCCAATTTGCATCACAGTATCCCTCAATCACCGCAGGGAAATTACTGTAGTGCAATTCAAAGTTCTGGGTATGTTCTAAATATCCCAAAACTCGTTTCATTGCCATCCAATGAGATTGGCCTGGATTGCTCGTATATCGACTCAGTTTACTTATAGCACAAGCTATATCTGGTCGTGTACAATTCATGATATACATTAAGCATCCCAATACACGAGCATAATCCAATTGTGATATGCTTTGGCCTTTGTTCTTTGCTAATGCAAGATTCACGTCAATTGGAGTCTTTGCAACTTTAAAGCCCAAGTGCTTGAATTTTTCAAGTACTGTCTTAATATAATGAGATTGTGACAATGCCAGACCTTGAGGAGTCTTATTGATCTTAATTCCCAGAATTAAATCAGCAATTCCCAAGTCTTTCATATCAAACTTGCTATTGAGCATACGCTTAGTAGCATTTATGTTGGCAATGTCATTACTCATTATCAACATATCATCCACATATAGGCAAACAATGACTATGTGATTTGGAACATTTTTAATGTACACGCATTTATCACATTCATTTATCTTAAAACCATTTGACAACATTGTTTGGTCAAATTTCGCATGCCATTGTTTGGGTGCTTGTTTTAGTCCGTAAAGAGACTTAACAAGTCTACATACCTTCTTTTCTTTACCTGGAACCACAAACCCTTCAGGTTGTTCCATGTAAATTTCTTCCTCCAACTCTCCATTTAAGAAGGCCGTCTTAACATCCATTTGATGAATTTCAAGACCATACACTGCAGCTAATGCTACTAACATCCGTATGGACGTAATTCTTGTAACTGGAGAGTACGTATCAAAGTAGTCTAGACCTTCTCGTTGTCTATACCCTTTGACTACGAGCCTTGCCTTGAATTTATCAATAGTTCCATCATCTTTGATTTTTCTCTTAAAAATCCATTTAGAACCCAAAGGTTTATTTCCAGGAGGAAGATCAACCAATTCCCATGTATGGTTATTCAATATGGATTCTATTTCACTATTGACTGCCTCTTTCCAAAACAATGATTCCGAAGAAGTCATAGCTTCTTTAAATGTTTGAGGCTCATTCTCCAATAAGAAAGTCACAAAATCTGGTCCAAATGAAGTAGACGTCCTTTGACGTTTACTGCGTCTTGGATCCTCCTGATTATATGTACTTTCTTTTGTTTCTTCCCGAGATCGTTTAGATCCTTCACCAAACGACTCACATTCCTTTTTATACGGATATATATTTTCAAAGAACTCAGCATTATCTGATTCTATAACCGTATTATTATGAATGTCGGGATTTTCTGATTTATGAACCAGAAATCGATATGCTTTACTATTTGTCGCATATCCTATGAAAACACAATCAACGGTTTTCGGTCCTATCTTTACCCTTTTGGGTTTAGGAACTTGCACTTTTGCCAAACACCCCCACACTTTAAAATAATTCAAGTTGGGCTTCCTTCCTTTCCATTGTTCATATGGAATGGATTGTGTTTTGCTATGGGGCACTCGATTTAATATTCGATTAGCCGTAAGAATGGCTTCCCCCCACAAGTTCTGTGGCAAACCAGAACTTATCAACAACGCATTCATCATCTCCTTTAATGTGCGATTCTTTCTTTCCGCAATCCCATTAGATTGGGGCGTGTAAGGGGCTGTTGTTTGATGAATAATTCCATATTCTAAACATATTTCTTCAAAAGGAGATTCATATTCACCACCCCTATCACTTCTTATCATTTTTACTTTCTTGTTAAGTTGCGTTTCAACTTCATTTTTGTATTGCCTGAATGCGTCTATTGCTTCATCTTTACTATTCAGTAAGTAAACATAGCAATATCGAGTACCATCGTCAATAAAAGTTATGAAATACTTCTTTCCACCGCGAGATGGTATTGACTTCATGTCACAAATATCTGTGTGAATTAAGTCTAAAGGATTTGAATTCCTTTCAACTGACTTATAAGGATGTTTAACATACTTAGATTCCACACATATTTGACATCTTAATTTTTCGCATTCAAACTTGGGCAGTACTTCCAAGTTAATCATTTTCCGCAAGGTTTTATAATTGACATGACCCAAACGTACATGCCATAAATCATTTGACTCAAGTAAGTAAGAAGAAGCTGAAATATTATTATTATTTTCAACAACCATTACATTTAGGTTGAAAAGGCCCTCGGTGAGGTAACCTTTTCCCACAAATATTCCATTCTTACTAATTACAACCTTGTTGGATACAAAAACGCACTTAAAACCGTGCGTAACAAGAAGTCCAGTAGAGACTAAATTCTTTCTCATTTCGGGAACATGAAGGACATTGTTCAAAGTCATGACCTTGCCAGAAGTCATTTTTAGAAATACCTTCCCATATCCTTCAACTTTTGCTGTTGAAGCATTTCCCATATAAACTGTCTCTCCGGGTTCAGCAAGAGCATAGGTAGCAAAAGCCTCTCTAACTGCACAAACATGGCGAGTGGCTCCTGAATCAAACCACCACATTTTAGGATTTCCCACCAAGTTACATTCAGAGAGCATGGCACACAAGTTATCAACATCATCATGGTTTACTACCATGTTTGCTTGACCCCTTTTCTTGTCTTTCTTCGGAGCACGACACTCCGTAGACTTGTGTCCAGTTTTCCCACAGTTGTAGCAGTTTCCACTGAACCGCTTCTTGCTTGGGTTGTACTTCGGACCAGAAGCCTTCTTCCTCTTCTTGTTAGCTTCAACAATATTTGCTCCCATTATTGTTGAATTTCCACGGCCTCTCCTTTCAGCAGCTTTATTGTCCTCTTCGATTCTCAACCGAACAATGAGATCTTCAAGGGACATTTCCTTTCGTTTGTGTTTCAAATAATTTTTGAAGTCCTTCCACAATGGAGGCAACTTCTCAATCATTGCTGCTACTTGGAATGCTTCGTTGATTACAAGACCTTCAGCAAGTAGATCATGAATAATCACTTGCAATTCCTGGACTTGAGTAATAACAGACTTGGTATCTATCATTTTGTAGTCCAGAAATTTTGCGGCAACGAATTTCTTCATCCCGGCATCTTCAGTCTTATATTTCTTTTCAAGCGCATTCCACAATTCTTTGGATGTCTCCATGCTACTGTATACATTATACAGATTATCATCCAGTCCGCTAAGAATATAATTCTTACATAAAAAATCAGAATGCTTCCACGCTTCAATCACGAGAAAGCGTTCATTATCTGGAGTTTTATCCGGCAGATCAGGAACATCTTCCTTGATGAACTTCTGTAGACATAACGTAGTCAAGTAGAAGAACATCTTCTGCTGCCAGCGCTTGAAATCAATCCCGGAAAATTTTCCGGGTTTTTCTGCCGGTGCCAACGCCGGTGTTCGGCTTGTCGTTGCGTTGGCAGTTGCCATCGGAACAGCTTGGTTCTCGTTTTCAGTCATCATCTTTTCTGTAAAAGAATGACACAAACAAACGTTTAATACACGTTTTCAAACTGGAGTAAAAATCACGTAGATTTTAATATCCAACAAAACGCCACGAAGGCTTAACTCTCCAAAACGGGAGTACACAAACCACAAAGGTTTTAGTTTGCAGAATAATTAGAATACTACAAATACAGAAATAAATATTAAATTCCTTAAGATTGTTGTTTCCCGTCAATATAGCTGTATTTGTAAATAATAATTCTAATTCTGCAAAATATAAATTTACGTAATAAAACAGTAAATAATTCGAGCCCACTGAATTCACAGTGTTTCCTTAAGGAATTTAATCCCCTCCTAGTACCCAAGGTAATGGATTATTTCCTCCCAGGATAGAACGAATAACACACTGGTGTAGCGGTACTTCAAACCCCAGTGTTTCAGCGAACACAAAGTTCGGTAGCAAATCACACTTACAGTTGCTTTGTTTGAAGTTAAAAACAATGCAGAACGAAGGAGTATATACTCAGAAGAACGTATGGAAGTTCTGAGAGGAAGGAGTGCAATGTATAGCCAATTGTATGTTGAGTTCTTGGTAATTTCAGTTGAGTTCCGAGTGTTTCACTTCAACATTTGCTGCTCCTATTTATAGCAACCAAGAGGGAGTGCAAGCCAAACGTCCACCCTTCATGGTGGAGCAAGCATTACATTCATGGTGGAGCAAGCACTTCATGGTGGAGCAAGCACTTCATGGTGGGAAGACCATTATCCGGCTGCCAATGATCAAATACACGGATTGGAAAATATCCGTTACAAATACGGATAATCTTACGTTAATATTTACTATTAACAAATAAATTTGGTCCAAAAAATTAATCAATCAATCGATCATTTGACCAAATCCAAATCCAAATCCAAATCCGAAGCCGAAGCCGAAGCCGTAGCCGTAGCCGTAGCCGAAGCCGAGCCGAGCGAGCGACGACGACGACGGCGCGAGGCTTGCTTTCTTCTTAACTCTTTAAGAGCTACAAGAAGAGCAATTATATATATACCCACCAAAAATGTCTTCCACTTCCAATATGGGACAATGTCTCATTGTTAAGAGGGGAAACTTAAAATTTTACTCAAAATTTCATTTTCCCTCCATTTCCCATTCACCCTCATTTTAAGAATATTACATCTTAAATTAAAACCTCAACAATCCCCCACATGAATGGGGAATGGCTATATCATGGAAGTATGCATGGAAAAACTGTGTGATTTACAAGCAAGGATTAATCGCATCTGGATAAGTAGGTTTCCCTTTGAACTTTCCGTAGTAAACTTATGTCGGATATACTCGGTCAATCGGTAGATTTGATATCTTTGAACCGTCGATCTTTGGTGTATACCTAGACAACCATAAGTCACACAATCAACCCTTAACCGTCTTTGGTTCTCATTGTTGTGTTCGTTTCAGCCATGAACACCGCCTGGTTTCATAAGTGCGTAGAGAACTGGCCTTACAAAGTTCTCCTTGAAGCGGCTAACACTTCACACTTACATAGGTGATTCCTAAACGTGTCATCCTGTAGATACACTATTTGATATACCCCGTATCAAATTTAGAAATCATTAAAAAGCCTTAATGCTTTATCCTTGGTACTGAACATTGTCTCATCACGAGAATGGACTAAAATTTTATTTGACAATGTTGAACCGTCATTAATGACTTTGTTTGATCTCCTTGAACCTAGATCTTGGGATCTCCAGTCTTCTAGGTAGAGTTACCGCCACAATGACTTGTTCTCGGCCATAGCCCCATTCCCCTTGATGATTTCTCAACTACCTCTCTAGTTAGGCCTTTTGTAAGTGGATCCGACACATTATCACTTGACTTTACATAGTCAATCGTGATAATTCCTCTAGAGAGTAATTGCCTAACGGTTTTATGTCTTCGTCGTATATGACGAGATTTACCGTTATACATAATGCTCCCAGCCCTTCCAATTGCCGCTTGACTATCACAATGTATGCATATTGGTGCCAACGGTTTGGGCCAAAATGGAATGTCTTCCAAGAAATTCCGGAGCCATTCAGCTTCTTCACCGGCTTTATCTAAGGCTATGAATTCAGCCTCCATTGTAGAGCGGGCAATACATGTTTGTTTGGACGACTTCCAAGACACCGCTCCTCCACCAATAGTGAATACATATCCACTCGTGGACTTAGAATCAGTTGAACCGGTGATCCAATTTGCATCACAGTATCCCTCAATCACCGCAGGGAAATTACTGTAGTGCAATTCAAAGTTCTGGGTATGTTCTAAATATCCCAAAACTCGTTTCATTGCCATCCAATGAGATTGGCCTGGATTGCTCGTATATCGACTCAGTTTACTTATAGCACAAGCTATATCTGGTCGTGTACAATTCATGATATACATTAAGCATCCCAATACACGAGCATAATCCAATTGTGATATGCTTTGGCCTTTGTTCTTTGCTAATGCAAGATTCACGTCAATTGGAGTCTTTGCAACTTTAAAGCCCAAGTGCTTGAATTTTTCAAGTACTGTCTTAATATAATGAGATTGTGACAATGCCAGACCTTGAGGAGTCTTATTGATCTTAATTCCCAGAATTAAATCAGCAATTCCCAAGTCTTTCATATCAAACTTGCTATTGAGCATACGCTTAGTAGCATTTATGTTGGCAATGTCATTACTCATTATCAACATATCATCCACATATAGGCAAACAATGACTATGTGATTTGGAACATTTTTAATGTACACGCATTTATCACATTCATTTATCTTAAAACCATTTGACAACATTGTTTGGTCAAATTTCGCATGCCATTGTTTGGGTGCTTGTTTTAGTCCGTAAAGAGACTTAACAAGTCTACATACCTTCTTTTCTTTACCTGGAACCACAAACCCTTCAGGTTGTTCCATGTAAATTTCTTCCTCCAACTCTCCATTTAAGAAGGCCGTCTTAACATCCATTTGATGAATTTCAAGACCATACACTGCAGCTAATGCTATTAACATCCGTATGGACGTAATTCTTGTAACTGGAGAGTACGTATCAAAGTAGTCTAGACCTTCTCGTTGTCTATACCCTTTGACTACGAGCCTTGCCTTGAATTTATCAATAGTTCCATCATCTTTGATTTTTCTCTTAAAAATCCATTTAGAACCCAAAGGTTTATTTCCAGGAGGAAGATCAACCAATTCCCATGTATGGTTATTCAATATGGATTCTATTTCACTATTGACTGCCTCTTTCCAAAACAATGATTCCGAAGAAGTCATAGCTTCTTTAAATGTTTGAGGCTCATTCTCCAATAAGAAAGTCACAAAATCTGGTCCAAATGAAGTAGACGTCCTTTGACGTTTACTGCGTCTTGGATCCTCCTGATTATATGTACTTTCTTTTGTTTCTTCCCGAGATCGTTTAGATCCTTCACCAAACGACTCACATTCCTTTTTATACGGATATATATTTTCAAAGAACTCAGCATTATCTGATTCTATAACCGTATTATTATGAATGTCGGGATTTTCTGATTTATGAACCAGAAATCGATATGCTTTACTATTTGTCGCATATCCTATGAAAACACAATCAACGGTTTTCGGTCCTATCTTTACCCTTTTGGGTTTAGGAACTTGCACTTTTGCCAAACACCCCCACACTTTAAAATAATTCAAGTTGGGCTTCCTTCCTTTCCATTGTTCATATGGAATGGATTGTGTTTTGCTATGGGGCACTCGATTTAATATTCGATTAGCCGTAAGAATGGCTTCCCCCACAAGTTCTGTGGCAAACCAGAACTTATCAACAACGCATTCATCATCTCCTTTAATGTGCGATTCTTTCTTTCCGCAATCCCATTAGATTGGGGCGTGTAAGGGGCTGTTGTTTGATGAATAATTCCATATTCTAAACATATTTCTTCAAAAGGAGATTCATATTCACCACCCCTATCACTTCTTATCATTTTTACTTTCTTGTTAAGTTGCGTTTCAACTTCATTTTTGTATTGCCTGAATGCGTCTATTGCTTCATCTTTACTATTCAGTAAGTAAACATAGCAATATCGAGTACCATCGTCAATAAAAGTTATGAAATACTTCTTTCCACCGCGAGATGGTATTGACTTCATGTCACAAATATCTGTGTGAATTAAGTCTAAAGGATTTGAATTCCTTTCAACTGACTTATAAGGATGTTTAACATACTTAGATTCCACACATATTTGACATCTTAATTTTTCGCATTCAAACTTGGGCAGTACTTCCAAGTTAATCATTTTCCGCAAGGTTTTATAATTGACATGACCCAAACGTACATGCCATAAATCATTTGACTCAAGTAAGTAAGAAGAAGCTGAAATATTATTATTATTTTCAACGACCATTACATTTAGGTTGAAAAGGCCCTCGGTGAGGTAACCTTTTCCCACAAATATTCCATTCTTACTAATTACAACCTTGTTGGATACAAAAACGCACTTAAAACCGTGCGTAACAAGAAGTCCAGTAGAGACTAAATTCTTTCTCATTTCGGGAACATGAAGGACATTGTTCAAAGTCATGACCTTGCCAGAAGTCATTTTTAGAAATACCTTCCCATATCCTTCAACTTTTGCTGTTGAAGCATTTCCCATATAAACTGTCTCTCCGGGTTCAGCAAGAGCATAGGTAGCAAAAGCCTCTCTAACTGCACAAACATGGCGAGTGGCTCCTGAATCAAACCACCACATTTTAGGATTTCCCACCAAGTTACATTCAGAGAGCATGGCACACAAGTTATCAACATCATCATGGTTTACTACCATGTTTGCTTGACCCCTTTTCTTGTCTTTCTTCGGAGCACGACACTCCGTAGACTTGTGTCCAGTTTTCCCACAGTTGTAGCAGTTTCCACTGAACCGCTTCTTGCTTGGGTTGTACTTCGGACCAGAAGCCTTTTTCCTCTTCTTGTTAGCTTCAACAATATTTGCTCCCATTATTGTTGAATTTCCACGGCCTCTCCTTTCAGCAGCTTTATTGTCCTCTTCGATTCTCAACCGAACAATGAGATCTTCAAGGGACATTTCCTTTCGTTTGTGTTTCAAATAATTTTTGAAGTCCTTCCACAATGGAGGCAACTTCTCAATCATTGCTGCTACTTGGAATGCTTCGTTGATTACAAGACCTTCAGCAAGTAGATCATGAATAATCACTTGCAATTCCTGGACTTGAGTAATAACAGACTTGGTATCTATCATTTTGTAGTCCAGAAATTTTGCGGCAACGAATTTCTTCATCCCGGCATCTTCAGTCTTATATTTCTTTTCAAGCGCATTCCACAATTCTTTGGATGTCTCCATGCTACTGTATACATTATACAGATTATCATCCAGTCCGCTAAGAATATAATTCTTACATAAAAAATCAGAATGCTTCCACGCTTCAATCACGAGAAAGCGTTCATTATCTGGAGTTTTATCCGGCAGATCAGGAACATCTTCCTTGATGAACTTCTGTAGACATAACGTAGTCAAGTAGAAGAACATCTTCTGCTGCCAGCGCTTGAAATCAATCCCGGAAAATTTTCCGGGTTTTTCTGCCGGTGCCAACGCCGGTGTTCGGCTTGTCGTTGCGTTGGCAGTTGCCATCGGAACAGCTTGGTTCTCGTTTTCAGTCATCATCTTTTCTGTAAAAGAATGACACAAACAAACGTTTAATACACGTTTTCAAACTGGAGTAAAAATCACGTAGATTTTAATATCCAACAAAACGCCACGAAGGCTTAACTCTCCAAAACGGGAGTACACAAACCACAAAGGTTTTAGTTTGCAGAATAATTAGAATACTACAAATACAGAAATAAATATTAAATTCCTTAAGATTGTTGTTTCCCGTCAATATAGCTGTATTTGTAAATAATAATTCTAATTCTGCAAAATATAAATTTACGTAATAAAACAGTAAATAATTCGAGCCCACTGAATTCACAGTGTTTCCTTAAGGAATTTAATCCCCTCCTAGTACCCAAGGTAATGGATTATTTCCTCCCAGGATAGAACGAATAACACACTGGTGTAGCGGTACTTCAAACCCCAGTGTTTCAGCGAACACAAAGTTCGGTAGCAAATCACACTTACAGTTGCTTTGTTTGAAGTTAAAAACAATGCAGAACGAAGGAGTATATACTCAGAAGAACGTATGGAAGTTCTGAGAGGAAGGAGTGCAATGTATAGCCAATTGTATGTTGAGTTCTTGGTAATTTCAGTTGAGTTCCGAGTGTTTCACTTCAACATTTGCTGCTCCTATTTATAGCAACCAAGAGGGAGTGCAAGCCAAACGTCCACCCTTCATGGTGGAGCAAGCATTACATTCATGGTGGAGCAAGCACTTCATGGTGGAGCAAGCACTTCATGGTGGGAAGACCATTATCCGGCTGCCAATGATCAAATACACGGATTGGAAAATATCCGTTACAAATACGGATAATCTTACGTTAATATTTACTATTAACAAATAAATTTGGTCCAAAAAATTAATCAATCAATCGATCATTTGACCAAATCCAAATCCAAATCCAAATCCGAAGCCGAAGCCGAAGCCGAAGCCGTAGCCGTAGCCGTAGCCGAAGCCGAGCCGAGCGAGCGACGACGACGACGGCGCGAGGCTTGCTTTCTTCTTAACTCTTTAAGAGCTACAAGAAGAGCAATTATATATATACCCACCAAAAATGTCTTCCACTTCCAATATGGGACAATGTCTCATTGTTAAGAGGGGGAAACTTAAAATTTTACTCAAAATTTCATTTTCCCTCCATTTCCCATTCACCCTCATTTTAAGAATATTACATCTTAAATTAAAACCTCAACAATCCCCCACATGAATGGGGAATGGCTATATCATGGAAGTATGCATGGAAAAACTGTGTGATTTACAAGCAAGGATTAATCGCATCTGGATAAGTAGGTTTCCCTTTGAACTTTCCGTAGTAAACTTATGTCGGATATACTCGGTCAATCGGTAGATTTGATATCTTTGAACCGTCGATCTTTGGTGTATACCTAGACAACCATAAGTCACACAATCAACCCTTAACCGTCTTTGGTTCTCATTGTTGTGTTCGTTTCAGCCATGAACACCGCCTGGTTTCATAAGTGCGTAGAGAACTGGCCTTACAAAGTTCTCCTTGAAGCGGCTAACACTTCACACTTACATAGGTGATTCCTAAACGTGTCATCCTGTAGATACACTATTTGATATACCCCGTATCAAATTTAGAAATCATTAAAAAGCCTTAATGCTTTATCCTTGGTACTGAACATTGTCTCATCACGAGAATGGACTAAAATTTTATTTGACAATGTTGAACCGTCATTAATGACTTTGTTTGATCTCCTTGAACCTAGATCTTGGGATCTCCAGTCTTCTAGGTAGAGTTACCGCCACAATGACTTGTTCTCGGCCATAGCCCCATTCCCCTTGATGATTTCTCAACTACCTCTCTAGTTAGGCCTTTTGTAAGTGGATCCGACACATTATCACTTGACTTTACATAGTCAATCGTGATAATTCCTCTAGAGAGTAATTGCCTAACGGTTTTATGTCTTCGTCGTATATGACGAGATTTACCGTTATACATAATGCTCCCAGCCCTTCCAATTGCCGCTTGACTATCACAATGTATGCATATTGGTGCCAACGGTTTGGGCCAAAATGGAATGTCTTCCAAGAAATTCCGGAGCCATTCAGCTTCTTCACCGGCTTTATCTAAGGCTATGAATTCAGCCTCCATTGTAGAGCGGGCAATACATGTTTGTTTGGACGACTTCCAAGACACCGCTCCTCCACCAATAGTGAATACATATCCACTCGTGGACTTAGAATCAGTTGAACCGGTGATCCAATTTGCATCACAGTATCCCTCAATCACCGCAGGGAAATTACTGTAGTGCAATTCAAAGTTCTGGGTATGTTCTAAATATCCCAAAACTCGTTTCATTGCCATCCAATGAGATTGGCCTGGATTGCTCGTATATCGACTCAGTTTACTTATAGCACAAGCTATATCTGGTCGTGTACAATTCATGATATACATTAAGCATCCCAATACACGAGCATAATCCAATTGTGATATGCTTTGGCCTTTGTTCTTTGCTAATGCAAGATTCACGTCAATTGGAGTCTTTGCAACTTTAAAGCCCAAGTGCTTGAATTTTTCAAGTACTGTCTTAATATAATGAGATTGTGACAATGCCAGACCTTGAGGAGTCTTATTGATCTTAATTCCCAGAATTAAATCAGCAATTCCCAAGTCTTTCATATCAAACTTGCTATTGAGCATACGCTTAGTAGCATTTATGTTGGCAATGTCATTACTCATTATCAACATATCATCCACATATAGGCAAACAATGACTATGTGATTTGGAACATTTTTTAATGTACACGCATTTATCACATTCATTTATCTTAAAACCATTTGACAACATTGTTTGGTCAAATTTCGCATGCCATTGTTTGGGTGCTTGTTTTAGTCCGTAAAGAGACTTAACAAGTCTACATACCT
Source organism: Nicotiana tomentosiformis (assembly GCF_000390325.3). NCBI lineage: Eukaryota > Viridiplantae > Streptophyta > Magnoliopsida > Solanales > Solanaceae > Nicotiana > Nicotiana tomentosiformis. The sequence continues at coordinate 36,074 of NW_027174742.1, read as the reverse complement.
TCTTTTCTTTACCTGGAACCACAAACCCTTCAGGTTGTTCCATGTAAATTTCTTCCTCCAACTCTCCATTTAAGAAGGCCGTCTTAACATCCATTTGATGAATTTCAAGACCATACACTGCAGCTAATGCTATTAACATCCGTATGGACGTAATTCTTGTAACTGGAGAGTACGTATCAAAGTAGTCTAGACCTTCTCGTTGTCTATACCCTTTGACTACGAGCCTTGCCTTGAATTTATCAATAGTTCCATCATCTTTGATTTTTCTCTTAAAAATCCATTTAGAACCCAAAGGTTTATTTCCAGGAGGAAGATCAACCAATTCCCATGTATGGTTATTCAATATGGATTCTATTTCACTATTGACTGCCTCTTTCCAAAACAATGATTCCGAAGAAGTCATAGCTTCTTTAAATGTTTGAGGCTCATTCTCCAATAAGAAAGTCACAAAATCTGGTCCAAATGAAGTAGACGTCCTTTGACGTTTACTGCGTCTTGGATCCTCCTGATTATATGTACTTTCTTTTGTTTCTTCCCGAGATCGTTTAGATCCTTCACCAAACGACTCACATTCCTTTTTATACGGATATATATTTTCAAAGAACTCAGCATTATCTGATTCTATAACCGTATTATTATGAATGTCGGGATTTTCTGATTTATGAACCAGAAATCGATATGCTTTACTATTTGTCGCATATCCTATGAAAACACAATCAACGGTTTTCGGTCCTATCTTTACCCTTTTGGGTTTAGGAACTTGCACTTTTGCCAAACACCCCCACACTTTAAAATAATTCAAGTTGGGCTTCCTTCCTTTCCATTGTTCATATGGAATGGATTGTGTTTTGCTATGGGGCACTCGATTTAATATTCGATTAGCCGTAAGAATGGCTTCCCCCACAAGTTCTGTGGCAAACCAGAACTTATCAACAACGCATTCATCATCTCCTTTAATGTGCGATTCTTTCTTTCCGCAATCCCATTAGATTGGGGCGTGTAAGGGGCTGTTGTTTGATGAATAATTCCATATTCTAAACATATTTCTTCAAAAGGAGATTCATATTCACCACCCCTATCACTTCTTATCATTTTTACTTTCTTGTTAAGTTGCGTTTCAACTTCATTTTTGTATTGCCTGAATGCGTCTATTGCTTCATCTTTACTATTCAGTAAGTAAACATAGCAATATCGAGTACCATCGTCAATAAAAGTTATGAAATACTTCTTTCCACCGCGAGATGGTATTGACTTCATGTCACAAATATCTGTGTGAATTAAGTCTAAAGGATTTGAATTCCTTTCAACTGACTTATAAGGATGTTTAACATACTTAGATTCCACACATATTTGACATCTTAATTTTTCGCATTCAAACTTGGGCAGTACTTCCAAGTTAATCATTTTCCGCAAGGTTTTATAATTGACATGACCCAAACGTACATGCCATAAATCATTTGACTCAAGTAAGTAAGAAGAAGCTGAAATATTATTATTATTTTCAACAACCATTACATTTAGGTTGAAAAGGCCCTCGGTGAGGTAACCTTTTCCCACAAATATTCCATTCTTACTAATTACAACCTTGTTGGATACAAAAACGCACTTAAAACCGTGCGTAACAAGAAGTCCAGTAGAGACTAAATTCTTTCTCATTTCGGGAACATGAAGGACATTGTTCAAAGTCATGACCTTGCCAGAAGTCATTTTTAGAAATACCTTCCCATATCCTTCAACTTTTGCTGTTGAAGCATTTCCCATATAAACTGTCTCTCCGGGTTCAGCAAGAGCATAGGTAGCAAAAGCCTCTCTAACTGCACAAACATGGCGAGTGGCTCCTGAATCAAACCACCACATTTTAGGATTTCCCACCAAGTTACATTCAGAGAGCATGGCACACAAGTTATCAACATCATCATGGTTTACTACCATGTTTGCTTGACCCCTTTTCTTGTCTTTCTTCGGAGCACGACACTCCGTAGACTTGTGTCCAGTTTTCCCACAGTTGTAGCAGTTTCCACTGAACCGCTTCTTGCTTGGGTTGTACTTCGGACCAGAAGCCTTTTTCCTCTTCTTGTTAGCTTCAACAATATTTGCTCCCATTATTGTTGAATTTCCACGGCCTCTCCTTTCAGCAGCTTTATTGTCCTCTTCGATTCTCAACCGAACAATGAGATCTTCAAGGGACATTTCCTTTCGTTTGTGTTTCAAATAATTTTTGAAGTCCTTCCACAATGGAGGCAACTTCTCAATCATTGCTGCTACTTGGAATGCTTCGTTGATTACAAGACCTTCAGCAAGTAGATCATGAATAATCACTTGCAATTCCTGGACTTGAGTAATAACAGACTTGGTATCTATCATTTTGTAGTCCAGAAATTTTGCGGCAACGAATTTCTTCATCCCGGCATCTTCAGTCTTATATTTCTTTTCAAGCGCATTCCACAATTCTTTGGATGTCTCCATGCTACTGTATACATTATACAGATTATCATCCAGTCCGCTAAGAATATAATTCTTACATAAAAAATCAGAATGCTTCCACGCTTCAATCACGAGAAAGCGTTCATTATCTGGAGTTTTATCCGGCAGATCAGGAACATCTTCCTTGATGAACTTCTGTAGACATAACGTAGTCAAGTAGAAGAACATCTTCTGCTGCCAGCGCTTGAAATCAATCCCGGAAAATTTTCCGGGTTTTTCTGCCGGTGCCAACGCCGGTGTTCGGCTTGTCGTTGCGTTGGCAGTTGCCATCGGAACAGCTTGGTTCTCGTTTTCAGTCATCATCTTTTCTGTAAAAGAATGACACAAACAAACGTTTAATACACGTTTTCAAACTGGAGTAAAAATCACGTAGATTTTAATATCCAACAAAACGCCACGAAGGCTTAACTCTCCAAAACGGGAGTACACAAACCACAAAGGTTTTAGTTTGCAGAATAATTAGAATACTACAAATACAGAAATAAATATTAAATTCCTTAAGATTGTTGTTTCCCGTCAATATAGCTGTATTTGTAAATAATAATTCTAATTCTGCAAAATATAAATTTACGTAATAAAACAGTAAATAATTCGAGCCCACTGAATTCACAGTGTTTCCTTAAGGAATTTAATCCCCTCCTAGTACCCAAGGTAATGGATTATTTCCTCCCAGGATAGAACGAATAACACACTGGTGTAGCGGTACTTCAAACCCCAGTGTTTCAGCGAACACAAAGTTCGGTAGCAAATCACACTTACAGTTGCTTTGTTTGAAGTTAAAAACAATGCAGAACGAAGGAGTATATACTCAGAAGAACGTATGGAAGTTCTGAGAGGAAGGAGTGCAATGTATAGCCAATTGTATGTTGAGTTCTTGGTAATTTCAGTTGAGTTCCGAGTGTTTCACTTCAACATTTGCTGCTCCTATTTATAGCAACCAAGAGGGAGTGCAAGCCAAACGTCCACCCTTCATGGTGGAGCAAGCATTACATTCATGGTGGAGCAAGCACTTCATGGTGGAGCAAGCACTTCATGGTGGGAAGACCATTATCCGGCTGCCAATGATCAAATACACGGATTGGAAAATATCCGTTACAAATACGGATAATCTTACGTTAATATTTACTATTAACAAATAAATTTGGTCCAAAAAATTAATCAATCAATCGATCATTTGACCAAATCCAAATCCAAATCCAAATCCGAAGCCGAAGCCGAAGCCGTAGCCGTAGCCGTAGCCGAAGCCGAGCCGAGCGAGCGACGACGACGACGGCGCGAGGCTTGCTTTCTTCTTAACTCTTTAAGAGCTACAAGAAGAGCAATTATATATATACCCACCAAAAATGTCTTCCACTTCCAATATGGGACAATGTCTCATTGTTAAGAGGGGAAACTTAAAATTTTACTCAAAATTTCATTTTCCCTCCATTTCCCATTCACCCTCATTTTAAGAATATTACATCTTAAATTAAAACCTCAACAATCCCCCACATGAATGGGGAATGGCTATATCATGGAAGTATGCATGGAAAAACTGTGTGATTTACAAGCAAGGATTAATCGCATCTGGATAAGTAGGTTTCCCTTTGAACTTTCCGTAGTAAACTTATGTCGGATATACTCGGTCAATCGGTAGATTTGATATCTTTGAACCGTCGATCTTTGGTGTATACCTAGACAACCATAAGTCACACAATCAACCCTTAACCGTCTTTGGTTCTCATTGTTGTGTTCGTTTCAGCCATGAACACCGCCTGGTTTCATAAGTGCGTAGAGAACTGGCCTTACAAAGTTCTCCTTGAAGCGGCTAACACTTCACACTTACATAGGTGATTCCTAAACGTGTCATCCTGTAGATACACTATTTGATATACCCCGTATCAAATTTAGAAATCATTAAAAAGCCTTAATGCTTTATCCTTGGTACTGAACATTGTCTCATCACGAGAATGGACTAAAATTTTATTTGACAATGTTGAACCGTCATTAATGACTTTGTTTGATCTCCTTGAACCTAGATCTTGGGATCTCCAGTCTTCTAGGTAGAGTTACCGCCACAATGACTTGTTCTCGGCCATAGCCCCATTCCCCTTGATGATTTCTCAACTACCTCTCTAGTTAGGCCTTTTGTAAGTGGATCCGACACATTATCACTTGACTTTACATAGTCAATCGTGATAATTCCTCTAGAGAGTAATTGCCTAACGGTTTTATGTCTTCGTCGTATATGACGAGATTTACCGTTATACATAATGCTCCCAGCCCTTCCAATTGCCGCTTGACTATCACAATGTATGCATATTGGTGCCAACGGTTTGGGCCAAAATGGAATGTCTTCCAAGAAATTCCGGAGCCATTCAGCTTCTTCACCGGCTTTATCTAAGGCTATGAATTCAGCCTCCATTGTAGAGCGGGCAATACATGTTTGTTTGGACGACTTCCAAGACACCGCTCCTCCACCAATAGTGAATACATATCCACTCGTGGACTTAGAATCAGTTGAACCGGTGATCCAATTTGCATCACAGTATCCCTCAATCACCGCAGGGAAATTACTGTAGTGCAATTCAAAGTTCTGGGTATGTTCTAAATATCCCAAAACTCGTTTCATTGCCATCCAATGAGATTGGCCTGGATTGCTCGTATATCGACTCAGTTTACTTATAGCACAAGCTATATCTGGTCGTGTACAATTCATGATATACATTAAGCATCCCAATACACGAGCATAATCCAATTGTGATATGCTTTGGCCTTTGTTCTTTGCTAATGCAAGATTCACGTCAATTGGAGTCTTTGCAACTTTAAAGCCCAAGTGCTTGAATTTTTCAAGTACTGTCTTAATATAATGAGATTGTGACAATGCCAGACCTTGAGGAGTCTTATTGATCTTAATTCCCAGAATTAAATCAGCAATTCCCAAGTCTTTCATATCAAACTTGCTATTGAGCATACGCTTAGTAGCATTTATGTTGGCAATGTCATTACTCATTATCAACATATCATCCACATATAGGCAAACAATGACTATGTGATTTGGAACATTTTTAATGTACACGCATTTATCACATTCATTTATCTTAAAACCATTTGACAACATTGTTTGGTCAAATTTCGCATGCCATTGTTTGGGTGCTTGTTTTAGTCCGTAAAGAGACTTAACAAGTCTACATACCTTCTTTTCTTTACCTGGAACCACAAACCCTTCAGGTTGTTCCATGTAAATTTCTTCCTCCAACTCTCCATTTAAGAAGGCCGTCTTAACATCCATTTGATGAATTTCAAGACCATACACTGCAGCTAATGCTATTAACATCCGTATGGACGTAATTCTTGTAACTGGAGAGTACGTATCAAAGTAGTCTAGACCTTCTCGTTGTCTATACCCTTTGACTACGAGCCTTGCCTTGAATTTATCAATAGTTCCATCATCTTTGATTTTTCTCTTAAAAATCCATTTAGAACCCAAAGGTTTATTTCCAGGAGGAAGATCAACCAATTCCCATGTATGGTTATTCAATATGGATTCTATTTCACTATTGACTGTCTCTTTCCAAAACAATGATTCCGAAGAAGTCATAGCTTCTTTAAATGTTTGAGGCTCATTCTCCAATAAGAAAGTCACAAAATCTGGTCCAAATGAAGTAGACGTCCTTTGACGTTTACTGCGTCTTGGATCCTCCTGATTATATGTACTTTCTTTTGTTTCTTCCCGAGATCGTTTAGATCCTTCACCAAACGACTCACATTCCTTTTTATACGGATATATATTTTCAAAGAACTCAGCATTATCTGATTCTATAACCGTATTATTATGAATGTCGGGATTTTCTGATTTATGAACCAGAAATCGATATGCTTTACTATTTGTCGCATATCCTATGAAAACACAATCAACGGTTTTCGGTCCTATCTTTACCCTTTTGGGTTTAGGAACTTGCACTTTTGCCAAACACCCCCACACTTTAAAATAATTCAAGTTGGGCTTCCTTCCTTTCCATTGTTCATATGGAATGGATTGTGTTTTGCTATGGGGCACTCGATTTAATATTCGATTAGCCGTAAGAATGGCTTCCCCCACAAGTTCTGTGGCAAACCAGAACTTATCAACAACGCATTCATCATCTCCTTTAATGTGCGATTCTTTCTTTCCGCAATCCCATTAGATTGGGGCGTGTAAGGGGCTGTTGTTTGATGAATAATTCCATATTCTAAACATATTTCTTCAAAAGGAGATTCATATTCACCACCCCTATCACTTCTTATCATTTTTACTTTCTTGTTAAGTTGCGTTTCAACTTCATTTTTGTATTGCCTGAATGCGTCTATTGCTTCATCTTTACTATTCAGTAAGTAAACATAGCAATATCGAGTACCATCGTCAATAAAAGTTATGAAATACTTCTTTCCACCGCGAGATGGTATTGACTTCATGTCACAAATATCTGTGTGAATTAAGTCTAAAGGATTTGAATTCCTTTCAACTGACTTATAAGGATGTTTAACATATTTAGATTCCACACATATTTGACATCTTAATTTTTCGCATTCAAACTTGGGCAGTACTTCCAAGTTAATCATTTTCCGCAAGGTTTTATAATTGACATGACCCAAACGTACATGCCATAAATCATTTGACTCAAGTAAGTAAGAAGAAGCTGAAATATTATTATTATTTTCAACAACCATTACATTTAGGTTGAAAAGGCCCTCGGTGAGGTAACCTTTTCCCACAAATATTCCATTCTTACTAATTACAACCTTGTTGGATACAAAAACGCACTTAAAACCGTGCGTAACAAGAAGTCCAGTAGAGACTAAATTCTTTCTCATTTCGGGAACATGAAGGACATTGTTCAAAGTCATGACCTTGCCAGAAGTCATTTTTAGAAATACCTTCCCATATCCTTCAACTTTTGCTGTTGAAGCATTTCCCATATAAACTGTCTCTCCGGGTTCAGCAAGAGCATAGGTAGCAAAAGCCTCTCTAACTGCACAAACATGGCGAGTGGCTCCTGAATCAAACCACCACATTTTAGGATTTCCCACCAAGTTACATTCAGAGAGCATGGCACACAAGTTATCAACATCATCATGGTTTACTACCATGTTTGCTTGACCCCTTTTCTTGTCTTTCTTCGGAGCACGACACTCCGTAGACTTGTGTCCAGTTTTCCCACAGTTGTAGCAGTTTCCACTGAACCGCTTCTTGCTTGGGTTGTACTTCGGACCAGAAGCCTTTTTCCTCTTCTTGTTAGCTTCAACAATATTTGCTCCCATTATTGTTGAATTTCCACGGCCTCTCCTTTCAGCAGCTTTATTGTCCTCTTCGATTCTCAACCGAACAATGAGATCTTCAAGGGACATTTCCTTTCGTTTGTGTTTCAAATAATTTTTGAAGTCCTTCCACAATGGAGGCAACTTCTCAATCATTGCTGCTACTTGGAATGCTTCGTTGATTACAAGACCTTCAGCAAGTAGATCATGAATAATCACTTGCAATTCCTGGACTTGAGTAATAACAGACTTGGTATCTATCATTTTGTAGTCCAGAAATTTTGCGGCAACGAATTTCTTCATCCCGGCATCTTCAGTCTTATATTTCTTTTCAAGCGCATTCCACAATTCTTTGGATGTCTCCATGCTACTGTATACATTATACAGATTATCATCCAGTCCGCTAAGAATATAATTCTTACATAAAAAATCAGAATGCTTCCACGCTTCAATCACGAGAAAGCGTTCATTATCTGGAGTTTTATCCGGCAGATCAGGAACATCTTCCTTGATGAACTTCTGTAGACATAACGTAGTCAAGTAGAAGAACATCTTCTGCTGCCAGCGCTTGAAATCAATCCCGGAAAATTTTCCGGGTTTTTCTGCCGGTGCCAACGCCGGTGTTCGGCTTGTCGTTGCGTTGGCAGTTGCCATCGGAACAGCTTGGTTCTCGTTTTCAGTCATCATCTTTTCTGTAAAAGAATGACACAAACAAACGTTTAATACACGTTTTCAAACTGGAGTAAAAATCACGTAGATTTTAATATCCAACAAAACGCCACGAAGGCTTAACTCTCCAAAACGGGAGTACACAAACCACAAAGGTTTTAGTTTGCAGAATAATTAGAATACTACAAATACAGAAATAAATATTAAATTCCTTAAGATTGTTGTTTCCCGTCAATATAGCTGTATTTGTAAATAATAATTCTAATTCTGCAAAATATAAATTTACGTAATAAAACAGTAAATAATTCGAGCCCACTGAATTCACAGTGTTTCCTTAAGGAATTTAATCCCCTCCTAGTACCCAAGGTAATGGATTATTTCCTCCCAGGATAGAACGAATAACACACTGGTGTAGCGGTACTTCAAACCCCAGTGTTTCAGCGAACACAAAGTTCGGTAGCAAATCACACTTACAGTTGCTTTGTTTGAAGTTAAAAACAATGCAGAACGAAGGAGTATATACTCAGAAGAACGTATGGAAGTTCTGAGAGGAAGGAGTGCAATGTATAGCCAATTGTATGTTGAGTTCTTGGTAATTTCAGTTGAGTTCCGAGTGTTTCACTTCAACATTTGCTGCTCCTATTTATAGCAACCAAGAGGGAGTGCAAGCCAAACGTCCACCCTTCATGGTGGAGCAAGCATTACATTCATGGTGGAGCAAGCACTTCATGGTGGAGCAAGCACTTCATGGTGGGAAGACCATTATCCGGCTGCCAATGATCAAATACACGGATTGGAAAATATCCGTTACAAATACGGATAATCTTACGTTAATATTTACTATTAACAAATAAATTTGGTCCAAAAAATTAATCAATCAATCGATCATTTGACCAAATCCAAATCCAAATCCAAATCCAAATCCGAAGCCGAAGCCGAAGCCGTAGCCGTAGCCGTAGCCGAAGCCGAGCCGAGCGAGCGACGACGACGACGGCGCGAGGCTTGCTTTCTTCTTAACTCTTTAAGAGCTACAAGAAGAGCAATTATATATATACCCACCAAAAATGTCTTCCACTTCCAATATGGGACAATGTCTCATTGTTAAGAGGGGGAAACTTAAAATTTTACTCAAAATTTCATTTTCCCTCCATTTCCCATTCACCCTCATTTTAAGAATATTACATCTTAAATTAAAACCTCAACAATCCCCCACATGAATGGGGAATGGCTATATCATGGAAGTATGCATGGAAAAACTGTGTGATTTACAAGCAAGGATTAATCGCATCTGGATAAGTAGGTTTCCCTTTGAACTTTCCGTAGTAAACTTATGTCGGATATACTCGGTCAATCGGTAGATTTGATATCTTTGAACCGTCGATCTTTGGTGTATACCTAGACAACCATAAGTCACACAATCAACCCTTAACCGTCTTTGGTTCTCATTGTTGTGTTCGTTTCAGCCATGAACACCGCCTGGTTTCATAAGTGCGTAGAGAACTGGCCTTACAAAGTTCTCCTTGAAGCGGCTAACACTTCACACTTACATAGGTGATTCCTAAACGTGTCATCCTGTAGATACACTATTTGATATACCCCGTATCAAATTTAGAAATCATTAAAAAGCCTTAATGCTTTATCCTTGGTACTGAACATTGTCTCATCACGAGAATGGACTAAAATTTTATTTGACAATGTTGAACCGTCATTAATGACTTTGTTTGATCTCCTTGAACCTAGATCTTGGGATCTCCAGTCTTCTAGGTAGAGTTACCGCCACAATGACTTGTTCTCGGCCATAGCCCCATTCCCCTTGATGATTTCTCAACTACCTCTCTAGTTAGGCCTTTTGTAAGTGGATCCGACACATTATCACTTGACTTTACATAGTCAATCGTGATAATTCCTCTAGAGAGTAATTGCCTAACGGTTTTATGTCTTCGTCGTATATGACGAGATTTACCGTTATACATAATGCTCCCAGCCCTTCCAATTGCCGCTTGACTATCACAATGTATGCATATTGGTGCCAACGGTTTGGGCCAAAATGGAATGTCTTCCAAGAAATTCCGGAGCCATTCAGCTTCTTCACCGGCTTTATCTAAGGCTATGAATTCAGCCTCCATTGTAGAGCGGGCAATACATGTTTGTTTGGACGACTTCCAAGACACCGCTCCTCCACCAATAGTGAATACATATCCACTCGTGGACTTAGAATCAGTTGAACCGGTGATCCAATTTGCATCACAGTATCCCTCAATCACCGCAGGGAAATTACTGTAGTGCAATTCAAAGTTCTGGGTATGTTCTAAATATCCCAAAACTCGTTTCATTGCCATCCAATGAGATTGGCCTGGATTGCTCGTATATCGACTCAGTTTACTTATAGCACAAGCTATATCTGGTCGTGTACAATTCATGATATACATTAAGCATCCCAATACACGAGCATAATCCAATTGTGATATGCTTTGGCCTTTGTTCTTTGCTAATGCAAGATTCACGTCAATTGGAGTCTTTGCAACTTTAAAGCCCAAGTGCTTGAATTTTTCAAGTACTGTCTTAATATAATGAGATTGTGACAATGCCAGACCTTGAGGAGTCTTATTGATCTTAATTCCCAGAATTAAATCAGCAATTCCCAAGTCTTTCATATCAAACTTGCTATTGAGCATACGCTTAGTAGCATTTATGTTGGCAATGTCATTACTCATTATCAACATATCATCCACATATAGGCAAACAATGACTATGTGATTTGGAACATTTTTTAATGTACACGCATTTATCACATTCATTTATCTTAAAACCATTTGACAACATTGTTTGGTCAAATTTCGCATGCCATTGTTTGGGTGCTTGTTTTAGTCCGTAAAGAGACTTAACAAGTCTACATACCTTCTTTTCTTTACCTGGAACCACAAACCCTTCAGGTTGTTCCATGTAAATTTCTTCCTCCAACTCTCCATTTAAGAAGGCCGTCTTAACATCCATTTGATGAATTTCAAGACCATACACTGCAGCTAATGCTATTAACATCCGTATGGACGTAATTCTTGTAACTGGAGAGTACGTATCAAAGTAGTCTAGACCTTCTCGTTGTCTATACCCTTTGACTACGAGCCTTGCCTTGAATTTATCAATAGTTCCATCATCTTTGATTTTTCTCTTAAAAATCCATTTAGAACCCAAAGGTTTATTTCCAGGAGGAAGATCAACCAATTCCCATGTATGGTTATTCAATATGGATTCTATTTCACTATTGACTGTCTCTTTCCAAAACAATGATTCCGAAGAAGTCATAGCTTCTTTAAATGTTTGAGGCTCATTCTCCAATAAGAAAGTCACAAAATCTGGTCCAAATGAAGTAGACGTCCTTTGACGTTTACTGCGTCTTGGATCCTCCTGATTATATGTACTTTCTTTTGTTTCTTCCCGAGATCGTTTAGATCCTTCACCAAACGACTCACATTCCTTTTTATACGGATATATATTTTCAAAGAACTCAGCATTATCTGATTCTATAACCGTATTATTATGAATGTCGGGATTTTCTGATTTATGAACCAGAAATCGATATGCTTTACTATTTGTCGCATATCCTATGAAAACACAATCAACGGTTTTCGGTCCTATCTTTACCCTTTTGGGTTTAGGAACTTGCACTTTTGCCAAACACCCCCACACTTTAAAATAATTCAAGTTGGGCTTCCTTCCTTTCCATTGTTCATATGGAATGGATTGTGTTTTGCTATGGGGCACTCGATTTAATATTCGATTAGCCGTAAGAATGGCTTCCCCCACAAGTTCTGTGGCAAACCAGAACTTATCAACAACGCATTCATCATCTCCTTTAATGTGCGATTCTTTCTTTCCGCAATCCCATTAGATTGGGGCGTGTAAGGGGCTGTTGTTTGATGAATAATTCCATATTCTAAACATATTTCTTCAAAAGGAGATTCATATTCACCACCCCTATCACTTCTTATCATTTTAACTTTCTTGTTAAGTTGCGTTTCAACTTCATTTTTGTATTGCCTGAATGCGTCTATTGCTTCATCTTTACTATTCAGTAAGTAAACATAGCAATATCGAGTACCATCGTCAATAAAAGTTATGAAATACTTCTTTCCACCGCGAGATGGTATTGACTTCATGTCACAAATATCTGTGTGAATTAAGTCTAAAGGATTTGAATTCCTTTCAACTGACTTATAAGGATGTTTAACATATTTAGATTCCACACATATTTGACATCTTAATTTTTCGCATTCAAACTTGGGCAGTACTTCCAAGTTAATCATTTTCCGCAAGGTTTTATAATTGACATGACCCAAACGTACATGCCATAAATCATTTGACTCAAGTAAGTAAGAAGAAGCTGAAATATTATTATTATTTTCAACGACCATTACATTTAGGTTGAAAAGGCCCTCGGTGAGGTAACCTTTTCCCACAAATATTCCATTCTTACTAATTACAACCTTGTTGGATACAAAAACGCACTTAAAACCGTGCGTAACAAGAAGTCCAGTAGAGACTAAATTCTTTCTCATTTCGGGAACATGAAGGACATTGTTCAAAGTCATGACCTTGCCAGAAGTCATTTTTAGAAATACCTTCCCATATCCTTCAACTTTTGCTGTTGAAGCATTTCCCATATAAACTGTCTCTCCGGGTTCAGCAAGAGCATAGGTAGCAAAAGCCTCTCTAACTGCACAAACATGGCGAGTGGCTCCTGAATCAAACCACCACATTTTAGGATTTCCCACCAAGTTACATTCAGAGAGCATGGCACACAAGTTATCAACATCATCATGGTTTACTACCATGTTTGCTTGACCCCTTTTCTTGTCTTTCTTCGGAGCACGACACTCCGTAGACTTGTGTCCAGTTTTCCCACAGTTGTAGCAGTTTCCACTGAACCGCTTCTTGCTTGGGTTGTACTTCGGACCAGAAGCCTTTTTCCTCTTCTTGTTAGCTTCAACAATATTTGCTCCCATTATTGTTGAATTTCCACGGCCTCTCCTTTCAGCAGCTTTATTGTCCTCTTCGATTCTCAACCGAACAATGAGATCTTCAAGGGACATTTCCTTTCGTTTGTGTTTCAAATAATTTTTGAAGTCCTTCCACAATGGAGGCAACTTCTCAATCATTGCTGCTACTTGGAATGCTTCGTTGATTACAAGACCTTCAGCAAGTAGATCATGAATAATCACTTGCAATTCCTGGACTTGAGTAATAACAGACTTGGTATCTATCATTTTGTAGTCCAGAAATTTTGCGGCAACGAATTTCTTCATCCCGGCATCTTCAGTCTTATATTTCTTTTCAAGCGCATTCCACAATTCTTTGGATGTCTCCATGCTACTGTATACATTATACAGATTATCATCCAGTCCGCTAAGAATATAATTCTTACATAAAAAATCAGAATGCTTCCACGCTTCAATCACGAGAAAGCGTTCATTATCTGGAGTTTTATCCGGCAGATCAGGAACATCTTCCTTGATGAACTTCTGTAGACATAACGTAGTCAAGTAGAAGAACATCTTCTGCTGCCAGCGCTTGAAATCAATCCCGGAAAATTTTCCGGGTTTTTCTGCCGGTGCCAACGCCGGTGTTCGGCTTGTCGTTGCGTTGGCAGTTGCCATCGGAACAGCTTGGTTCTCGTTTTCAGTCATCATCTTTTCTGTAAAAGAATGACACAAACAAACGTTTAATACACGTTTTCAAACTGGAGTAAAAATCACGTAGATTTTAATATCCAACAAAACGCCACGAAGGCTTAACTCTCCAAAACGGGAGTACACAAACCACAAAGGTTTTAGTTTGCAGAATAATTAGAATACTACAAATACAGAAATAAATATTAAATTCCTTAAGATTGTTGTTTCCCGTCAATATAGCTGTATTTGTAAATAATAATTCTAATTCTGCAAAATATAAATTTACGTAATAAAACAGTAAATAATTCGAGCCCACTGAATTCACAGTGTTTCCTTAAGGAATTTAATCCCCTCCTAGTACCCAAGGTAATGGATTATTTCCTCCCAGGATAGAACGAATAACACACTGGTGTAGCGGTACTTCAAACCCCAGTGTTTCAGCGAACACAAAGTTCGGTAGCAAATCACACTTACAGTTGCTTTGTTTGAAGTTAAAAACAATGCAGAACGAAGGAGTATATACTCAGAAGAACGTATGGAAGTTCTGAGAGGAAGGAGTGCAATGTATAGCCAATTGTATGTTGAGTTCTTGGTAATTTCAGTTGAGTTCCGAGTGTTTCACTTCAACATTTGCTGCTCCTATTTATAGCAACCAAGAGGGAGTGCAAGCCAAACGTCCACCCTTCATGGTGGAGCAAGCATTACATTCATGGTGGAGCAAGCACTTCATGGTGGAGCAAGCACTTCATGGTGGGAAGACCATTATCCGGCTGCCAATGATCAAATACACGGATTGGAAAATATCCGTTACAAATACGGATAATCTTACGTTAATATTTACTATTAACAAATAAATTTGGTCCAAAAAATTAATCAATCAATCGATCATTTGACCAAATCCAAATCCAAATCCAAATCCGAAGCCGAAGCCGAAGCCGTAGCCGTAGCCGTAGCCGAAGCCGAGCCGAGCGAGCGACGACGACGACGGCGCGAGGCTTGCTTTCTTCTTAACTCTTTAAGAGCTACAAGAAGAGCAATTATATATATACCCACCAAAAATGTCTTCCACTTCCAATATGGGACAATGTCTCATTGTTAAGAGGGGGAAACTTAAAATTTTACTCAAAATTTCATTTTCCCTCCATTTCCCATTCACCCTCATTTTAAGAATATTACATCTTAAATTAAAACCTCAACAATCCCCCACATGAATGGGGAATGGCTATATCATGGAAGTATGCATGGAAAAACTGTGTGATTTACAAGCAAGGATTAATCGCATCTGGATAAGTAGGTTTCCCTTTGAACTTTCCGTAGTAAACTTATGTCGGATATACTCGGTCAATCGGTAGATTTGATATCTTTGAACCGTCGATCTTTGGTGTATACCTAGACAACCATAAGTCACACAATCAACCCTTAACCGTCTTTGGTTCTCATTGTTGTGTTCGTTTCAGCCATGAACACCGCCTGGTTTCATAAGTGCGTAGAGAACTGGCCTTACAAAGTTCTCCTTGAAGCGGCTAACACTTCACACTTACATAGGTGATTCCTAAACGTGTCATCCTGTAGATACACTATTTGATATACCCCGTATCAAATTTAGAAATCATTAAAAAGCCTTAATGCTTTATCCTTGGTACTGAACATTGTCTCATCACGAGAATGGACTAAAATTTTATTTGACAATGTTGAACCGTCATTAATGACTTTGTTTGATCTCCTTGAACCTAGATCTTGGGATCTCCAGTCTTCTAGGTAGAGTTACCGCCACAATGACTTGTTCTCGGCCATAGCCCCATTCCCCTTGATGATTTCTCAACTACCTCTCTAGTTAGGCCTTTTGTAAGTGGATCCGACACATTATCACTTGACTTTACATAGTCAATCGTGATAATTCCTCTAGAGAGTAATTGCCTAACGGTTTTATGTCTTCGTCGTATATGACGAGATTTACCGTTATACATAATGCTCCCAGCCCTTCCAATTGCCGCTTGACTATCACAATGTATGCATATTGGTGCCAACGGTTTGGGCCAAAATGGAATGTCTTCCAAGAAATTCCGGAGCCATTCAGCTTCTTCACCGGCTTTATCTAAGGCTATGAATTCAGCCTCCATTGTAGAGCGGGCAATACATGTTTGTTTGGACGACTTCCAAGACACCGCTCCTCCACCAATAGTGAATACATATCCACTCGTGGACTTAGAATCAGTTGAACCGGTGATCCAATTTGCATCACAGTATCCCTCAATCACCGCAGGGAAATTACTGTAGTGCAATTCAAAGTTCTGGGTATGTTCTAAATATCCCAAAACTCGTTTCATTGCCATCCAATGAGATTGGCCTGGATTGCTCGTATATCGACTCAGTTTACTTATAGCACAAGCTATATCTGGTCGTGTACAATTCATGATATACATTAAGCATCCCAATACACGAGCATAATCCAATTGTGATATGCTTTGGCCTTTGTTCTTTGCTAATGCAAGATTCACGTCAATTGGAGTCTTTGCAACTTTAAAGCCCAAGTGCTTGAATTTTTCAAGTACTGTCTTAATATAATGAGATTGTGACAATGCCAGACCTTGAGGAGTCTTATTGATCTTAATTCCCAGAATTAAATCAGCAATTCCCAAGTCTTTCATATCAAACTTGCTATTGAGCATACGCTTAGTAGCATTTATGTTGGCAATGTCATTACTCATTATCAACATATCATCCACATATAGGCAAACAATGACTATGTGATTTGGAACATTTTTTAATGTACACGCATTTATCACATTCATTTATCTTAAAACCATTTGACAACATTGTTTGGTCAAATTTCGCATGCCATTGTTTGGGTGCTTGTTTTAGTCCGTAAAGAGACTTAACAAGTCTACATACCTTCTTTTCTTTACCTGGAACCACAAACCCTTCAGGTTGTTCCATGTAAATTTCTTCCTCCAACTCTCCATTTAAGAAGGCCGTCTTAACATCCATTTGATGAATTTCAAGACCATACACTGCAGCTAATGCTATTAACATCCGTATGGACGTAATTCTTGTAACTGGAGAGTACGTATCAAAGTAGTCTAGACCTTCTCGTTGTCTATACCCTTTGACTACGAGCCTTGCCTTGAATTTATCAATAGTTCCATCATCTTTGATTTTTCTCTTAAAAATCCATTTAGAACCCAAAGGTTTATTTCCAGGAGGAAGATCAACCAATTCCCATGTATGGTTATTCAATATGGATTCTATTTCACTATTGACTGTCTCTTTCCAAAACAATGATTCCGAAGAAGTCATAGCTTCTTTAAATGTTTGAGGCTCATTCTCCAATAAGAAAGTCACAAAATCTGGTCCAAATGAAGTAGACGTCCTTTGACGTTTACTGCGTCTTGGATCCTCCTGATTATATGTACTTTCTTTTGTTTCTTCCCGAGATCGTTTAGATCCTTCACCAAACGACTCACATTCCTTTTTATACGGATATATATTTTCAAAGAACTCAGCATTATCTGATTCTATAACCGTATTATTATGAATGTCGGGATTTTCTGATTTATGAACCAGAAATCGATATGCTTTACTATTTGTCGCATATCCTATGAAAACACAATCAACGGTTTTCGGTCCTATCTTTACCCTTTTGGGTTTAGGAACTTGCACTTTTGCCAAACACCCCCACACTTTAAAATAATTCAAGTTGGGCTTCCTTCCTTTCCATTGTTCATATGGAATGGATTGTGTTTTGCTATGGGGCACTCGATTTAATATTCGATTAGCCGTAAGAATGGCTTCCCCCCACAAGTTCTGTGGCAAACCAGAACTTATCAACAACGCATTCATCATCTCCTTTAATGTGCGATTCTTTCTTTCCGCAATCCCATTAGATTGGGGCGTGTAAGGGGCTGTTGTTTGATGAATAATTCCATATTCTAAACATATTTCTTCAAAAGGAGATTCATATTCACCACCCCTATCACTTCTTATCATTTTAACTTTCTTGTTAAGTTGCGTTTCAACTTCATTTTTGTATTGCCTGAATGCGTCTATTGCTTCATCTTTACTATTCAGTAAGTAAACGTAGCAATATCGAGTACCATCGTCAATAAAAGTTATGAAATACTTCTTTCCACCGCGAGATGGTATTGACTTCATGTCACAAATATCTGTGTGAATTAAGTCTAAAGGATTTGAATTCCTTTCAACTGACTTATAAGGATGTTTAACATACTTAGATTCCACACATATTTGACATCTTAATTTTTCGCATTCAAACTTGGGCAGTACTTCCAAGTTAATCATTTTCCGCAAGGTTTTATAATTGACATGACCCAAACGTACATGCCATAAATCATTTGACTCAAGTAAGTAAGAAGAAGCTGAAATATTATTATTATTTTCAACGACCATTACATTTAGGTTGAAAAGGCCCTCGGTGAGGTAACCTTTTCCCACAAATATTCCATTCTTACTAATTACAACCTTGTTGGATACAAAAACGCACTTAAAACCGTGCGTAACAAGAAGTCCAGTAGAGACTAAATTCTTTCTCATTTCGGGAACATGAAGGACATTGTTCAAAGTCATGACCTTGCCAGAAGTCATTTTTAGAAATACCTTCCCATATCCTTCAACTTTTGCTGTTGAAGCATTTCCCATATAAACTGTCTCTCCGGGTTCAGCAAGAGCATAGGTAGCAAAAGCCTCTCTAACTGCACAAACATGGCGAGTGGCTCCTGAATCAAACCACCACATTTTAGGATTTCCCACCAAGTTACATTCAGAGAGCATGGCACACAAGTTATCAACATCATCATGGTTTACTACCATGTTTGCTTGACCCCTTTTCTTGTCTTTCTTCGGAGCACGACACTCCGTAGACTTGTGTCCAGTTTTCCCACAGTTGTAGCAGTTTCCACTGAACCGCTTCTTGCTTGGGTTGTACTTCGGACCAGAAGCCTTTTTCCTCTTCTTGTTAGCTTCAACAATATTTGCTCCCATTATTGTTGAATTTCCACGGCCTCTCCTTTCAGCAGCTTTATTGTCCTCTTCGATTCTCAACCGAACAATGAGATCTTCAAGGGACATTTCCTTTCGTTTGTGTTTCAAATAATTTTTGAAGTCCTTCCACAATGGAGGCAACTTCTCAATCATTGCTGCTACTTGGAATGCTTCGTTGATTACAAGACCTTCAGCAAGTAGATCATGAATAATCACTTGCAATTCCTGGACTTGAGTAATAACAGACTTGGTATCTATCATTTTGTAGTCCAGAAATTTTGCGGCAACGAATTTCTTCATCCCGGCATCTTCAGTCTTATATTTCTTTTCAAGCGCATTCCACAATTCTTTGGATGTCTCCATGCTACTGTATACATTATACAGATTATCATCCAGTCCGCTAAGAATATAATTCTTACATAAAAAATCAGAATGCTTCCACGCTTCAATCACGAGAAAGCGTTCATTATCTGGAGTTTTATCCGGCAGATCAGGAACATCTTCCTTGATGAACTTCTGTAGACATAACGTAGTCAAGTAGAAGAACATCTTCTGCTGCCAGCGCTTGAAATCAATCCCGGAAAATTTTCCGGGTTTTTCTGCCGGTGCCAACGCCGGTGTTCGGCTTGTCGTTGCGTTGGCAGTTGCCATCGGAACAGCTTGGTTCTCGTTTTCAGTCATCATCTTTTCTGTAAAAGAATGACACAAACAAACGTTTAATACACGTTTTCAAACTGGAGTAAAAATCACGTAGATTTTAATATCCAACAAAACGCCACGAAGGCTTAACTCTCCAAAACGGGAGTACACAAACCACAAAGGTTTTAGTTTGCAGAATAATTAGAATACTACAAATACAGAAATAAATATTAAATTCCTTAAGATTGTTGTTTCCCGTCAATATAGCTGTATTTGTAAATAATAATTCTAATTCTGCAAAATATAAATTTACGTAATAAAACAGTAAATAATTCGAGCCCACTGAATTCACAGTGTTTCCTTAAGGAATTTAATCCCCTCCTAGTACCCAAGGTAATGGATTATTTCCTCCCAGGATAGAACGAATAACACACTGGTGTAGCGGTACTTCAAACCCCAGTGTTTCAGCGAACACAAAGTTCGGTAGCAAATCACACTTACAGTTGCTTTGTTTGAAGTTAAAAACAATGCAGAACGAAGGAGTATATACTCAGAAGAACGTATGGAAGTTCTGAGAGGAAGGAGTGCAATGTATAGCCAATTGTATGTTGAGTTCTTGGTAATTTCAGTTGAGTTCCGAGTGTTTCACTTCAACATTTGCTGCTCCTATTTATAGCAACCAAGAGGGAGTGCAAGCCAAACGTCCACCCTTCATGGTGGAGCAAGCATTACATTCATGGTGGAGCAAGCACTTCATGGTGGAGCAAGCACTTCATGGTGGGAAGACCATTATCCGGCTGCCAATGATCAAATACACGGATTGGAAAATATCCGTTACAAATACGGATAATCTTACGTTAATATTTACTATTAACAAATAAATTTGGTCCAAAAAATTAATCAATCAATCGATCATTTGACCAAATCCAAATCCAAATCCAAATCCGAAGCCGAAGCCGAAGCCGTAGCCGTAGCCGTAGCCGAAGCCGAGCCGAGCGAGCGACGACGACGACGGCGCGAGGCTTGCTTTCTTCTTAACTCTTTAAGAGCTACAAGAAGAGCAATTATATATATACCCACCAAAAATGTCTTCCACTTCCAATATGGGACAATGTCTCATTGTTAAGAGGGGAAACTTAAAATTTTACTCAAAATTTCATTTTCCCTCCATTTCCCATTCACCCTCATTTTAAGAATATTACATCTTAAATTAAAACCTCAACAATCCCCCACATGAATGGGGAATGGCTATATCATGGAAGTATGCATGGAAAAACTGTGTGATTTACAAGCAAGGATTAATCGCATCTGGATAAGTAGGTTTCCCTTTGAACTTTCCGTAGTAAACTTATGTCGGATATACTCGGTCAATCGGTAGATTTGATATCTTTGAACCGTCGATCTTTGGTGTATACCTAGACAACCATAAGTCACACAATCAACCCTTAACCGTCTTTGGTTCTCATTGTTGTGTTCGTTTCAGCCATGAACACCGCCTGGTTTCATAAGTGCGTAGAGAACTGGCCTTACAAAGTTCTCCTTGAAGCGGCTAACACTTCACACTTACATAGGTGATTCCTAAACGTGTCATCCTGTAGATACACTATTTGATATACCCCGTATCAAATTTAGAAATCATTAAAAAGCCTTAATGCTTTATCCTTGGTACTGAACATTGTCTCATCACGAGAATGGACTAAAATTTTATTTGACAATGTTGAACCGTCATTAATGACTTTGTTTGATCTCCTTGAACCTAGATCTTGGGATCTCCAGTCTTCTAGGTAGAGTTACCGCCACAATGACTTGTTCTCGGCCATAGCCCCATTCCCCTTGATGATTTCTCAACTACCTCTCTAGTTAGGCCTTTTGTAAGTGGATCCGACACATTATCACTTGACTTTACATAGTCAATCGTGATAATTCCTCTAGAGAGTAATTGCCTAACGGTTTTATGTCTTCGTCGTATATGACGAGATTTACCGTTATACATAATGCTCCCAGCCCTTCCAATTGCCGCTTGACTATCACAATGTATGCATATTGGTGCCAACGGTTTGGGCCAAAATGGAATGTCTTCCAAGAAATTCCGGAGCCATTCAGCTTCTTCACCGGCTTTATCTAAGGCTATGAATTCAGCCTCCATTGTAGAGCGGGCAATACATGTTTGTTTGGACGACTTCCAAGACACCGCTCCTCCACCAATAGTGAATACATATCCACTCGTGGACTTAGAATCAGTTGAACCGGTGATCCAATTTGCATCACAGTATCCCTCAATCACCGCAGGGAAATTACTGTAGTGCAATTCAAAGTTCTGGGTATGTTCTAAATATCCCAAAACTCGTTTCATTGCCATCCAATGAGATTGGCCTGGATTGCTCGTATATCGACTCAGTTTACTTATAGCACAAGCTATATCTGGTCGTGTACAATTCATGATATACATTAAGCATCCCAATACACGAGCATAATCCAATTGTGATATGCTTTGGCCTTTGTTCTTTGCTAATGCAAGATTCACGTCAATTGGAGTCTTTGCAACTTTAAAGCCCAAGTGCTTGAATTTTTCAAGTACTGTCTTAATATAATGAGATTGTGACAATGCCAGACCTTGAGGAGTCTTATTGATCTTAATTCCCAGAATTAAATCAGCAATTCCCAAGTCTTTCATATCAAACTTGCTATTGAGCATACGCTTAGTAGCATTTATGTTGGCAATGTCATTACTCATTATCAACATATCATCCACATATAGGCAAACAATGACTATGTGATTTGGAACATTTTTAATGTACACGCATTTATCACATTCATTTATCTTAAAACCATTTGACAACATTGTTTGGTCAAATTTCGCATGCCATTGTTTGGGTGCTTGTTTTAGTCCGTAAAGAGACTTAACAAGTCTACATACCTTCTTTTCTTTACCTGGAACCACAAACCCTTCAGGTTGTTCCATGTAAATTTCTTCCTCCAACTCTCCATTTAAGAAGGCCGTCTTAACATCCATTTGATGAATTTCAAGACCATACACTGCAGCTAATGCTATTAACATCCGTATGGACGTAATTCTTGTAACTGGAGAGTACGTATCAAAGTAGTCTAGACCTTCTCGTTGTCTATACCCTTTGACTACGAGCCTTGCCTTGAATTTATCAATAGTTCCATCATCTTTGATTTTTCTCTTAAAAATCCATTTAGAACCCAAAGGTTTATTTCCAGGAGGAAGATCAACCAATTCCCATGTATGGTTATTCAATATGGATTCTATTTCACTATTGACTGTCTCTTTCCAAAACAATGATTCCGAAGAAGTCATAGCTTCTTTAAATGTTTGAGGCTCATTCTCCAATAAGAAAGTCACAAAATCTGGTCCAAATGAAGTAGACGTCCTTTGACGTTTACTGCGTCTTGGATCCTCCTGATTATATGTACTTTCTTTTGTTTCTTCCCGAGATCGTTTAGATCCTTCACCAAACGACTCACATTCCTTTTTATACGGATATATATTTTCAAAGAACTCAGCATTATCTGATTCTATAACCGTATTATTATGAATGTCGGGATTTTCTGATTTATGAACCAGAAATCGATATGCTTTACTATTTGTCGCATATCCTATGAAAACACAATCAACGGTTTTCGGTCCTATCTTTACCCTTTTGGGTTTAGGAACTTGCACTTTTGCCAAACACCCCCACACTTTAAAATAATTCAAGTTGGGCTTCCTTCCTTTCCATTGTTCATATGGAATGGATTGTGTTTTGCTATGGGGCACTCGATTTAATATTCGATTAGCCGTAAGAATGGCTTCCCCCCACAAGTTCTGTGGCAAACCAGAACTTATCAACAACGCATTCATCATCTCCTTTAATGTGCGATTTTTTCTTTCCGCAATCCCATTAGATTGGGGCGTGTAAGGGGCTGTTGTTTGATGAATAATTCCATATTCTAAACATATTTCTTCAAAAGGAGATTCATATTCACCACCCCTATCACTTCTTATCATTTTAACTTTCTTGTTAAGTTGCGTTTCAACTTCATTTTTGTATTGCCTGAATGCGTCTATTGCTTCATCTTTACTATTCAGTAAGTAAACGTAGCAATATCGAGTACCATCGTCAATAAAAGTTATGAAATACTTCTTTCCACCGCGAGATGGTATTGACTTCATGTCACAAATATCTGTGTGAATTAAGTCTAAAGGATTTGAATTCCTTTCAACTGACTTATAAGGATGTTTAACATATTTAGATTCCACACATATTTGACATCTTAATTTTTCGCATTCAAACTTGGGCAGTACTTCCAAGTTAATCATTTTCCGCAAGGTTTTATAATTGACATGACCCAAACGTACATGCCATAAATCATTTGACTCAAGTAAGTAAGAAGAAGCTGAAATATTATTATTATTTTCAACGACCATTACATTTAGGTTGAAAAGGCCCTCGGTGAGGTAACCTTTTCCCACAAATATTCCATTCTTACTAATTACAACCTTGTTGGATACAAAAACGCACTTAAAACCGTGCGTAACAAGAAGTCCAGTAGAGACTAAATTCTTTCTCATTTCGGGAACATGAAGGACATTGTTCAAAGTCATGACCTTGCCAGAAGTCATTTTTAGAAATACCTTCCCATATCCTTCAACTTTTGCTGTTGAAGCATTTCCCATATAAACTGTCTCTCCGGGTTCAGCAAGAGCATAGGTAGCAAAAGCCTCTCTAACTGCACAAACATGGCGAGTGGCTCCTGAATCAAACCACCACATTTTAGGATTTCCCACCAAGTTACATTCAGAGAGCATGGCACACAAGTTATCAACATCATCATGGTTTACTACCATGTTTGCTTGACCCCTTTTCTTGTCTTTCTTCGGAGCACGACACTCCGTAGACTTGTGTCCAGTTTTCCCACAGTTGTAGCAGTTTCCACTGAACCGCTTCTTGCTTGGGTTGTACTTCGGACCAGAAGCCTTTTTCCTCTTCTTGTTAGCTTCAACAATATTTGCTCCCATTATTGTTGAATTTCCACGGCCTCTCCTTTCAGCAGCTTTATTGTCCTCTTCGATTCTCAACCGAACAATGAGATCTTCAAGGGACATTTCCTTTCGTTTGTGTTTCAAATAATTTTTGAAGTCCTTCCACAATGGAGGCAACTTCTCAATCATTGCTGCTACTTGGAATGCTTCGTTGATTACAAGACCTTCAGCAAGTAGATCATGAATAATCACTTGCAATTCCTGGACTTGAGTAATAACAGACTTGGTATCTATCATTTTGTAGTCCAGAAATTTTGCGGCAACGAATTTCTTCATCCCGGCATCTTCAGTCTTATATTTCTTTTCAAGCGCATTCCACAATTCTTTGGATGTCTCCATGCTACTGTATACATTATACAGATTATCATCCAGTCCGCTAAGAATATAATTCTTACATAAAAAATCAGAATGCTTCCACGCTTCAATCACGAGAAAGCGTTCATTATCTGGAGTTTTATCCGGCAGATCAGGAACATCTTCCTTGATGAACTTCTGTAGACATAACGTAGTCAAGTAGAAGAACATCTTCTGCTGCCAGCGCTTGAAATCAATCCCGGAAAATTTTCCGGGTTTTTCTGCCGGTGCCAACGCCGGTGTTCGGCTTGTCGTTGCGTTGGCAGTTGCCATCGGAACAGCTTGGTTCTCGTTTTCAGTCATCATCTTTTCTGTAAAAGAATGACACAAACAAACGTTTAATACACGTTTTCAAACTGGAGTAAAAATCACGTAGATTTTAATATCCAACAAAACGCCACGAAGGCTTAACTCTCCAAAACGGGAGTACACAAACCACAAAGGTTTTAGTTTGCAGAATAATTAGAATACTACAAATACAGAAATAAATATTAAATTCCTTAAGATTGTTGTTTCCCGTCAATATAGCTGTATTTGTAAATAATAATTCTAATTCTGCAAAATATAAATTTACGTAATAAAACAGTAAATAATTCGAGCCCACTGAATTCACAGTGTTTCCTTAAGGAATTTAATCCCCTCCTAGTACCCAAGGTAATGGATTATTTCCTCCCAGGATAGAACGAATAACACACTGGTGTAGCGGTACTTCAAACCCCAGTGTTTCAGCGAACACAAAGTTCGGTAGCAAATCACACTTACAGTTGCTTTGTTTGAAGTTAAAAACAATGCAGAACGAAGGAGTATATACTCAGAAGAACGTATGGAAGTTCTGAGAGGAAGGAGTGCAATGTATAGCCAATTGTATGTTGAGTTCTTGGTAATTTCAGTTGAGTTCCGAGTGTTTCACTTCAACATTTGCTGCTCCTATTTATAGCAACCAAGAGGGAGTGCAAGCCAAACGTCCACCCTTCATGGTGGAGCAAGCATTACATTCATGGTGGAGCAAGCACTTCATGGTGGAGCAAGCACTTCATGGTGGGAAGACCATTATCCGGCTGCCAATGATCAAATACACGGATTGGAAAATATCCGTTACAAATACGGATAATCTTACGTTAATATTTACTATTAACAAATAAATTTGGTCCAAAAAATTAATCAATCAATCGATCATTTGACCAAATCCAAATCCAAATCCAAATCCAAATCCGAAGCCGAAGCCGAAGCCGTAGCCGTAGCCGTAGCCGAAGCCGAGCCGAGCGAGCGACGACGACGACGGCGCGAGGCTTGCTTTCTTCTTAACTCTTTAAGAGCTACAAGAAGAGCAATTATATATATACCCACCAAAAATGTCTTCCACTTCCAATATGGGACAATGTCTCATTGTTAAGAGGGGGAAACTTAAAATTTTACTCAAAATTTCATTTTCCCTCCATTTCCCATTCACCCTCATTTTAAGAATATTACATCTTAAATTAAAACCTCAACAATCCCCCACATGAATGGGGAATGGCTATATCATGGAAGTATGCATGGAAAAACTGTGTGATTTACAAGCAAGGATTAATCGCATCTGGATAAGTAGGTTTCCCTTTGAACTTTCCGTAGTAAACTTATGTCGGATATACTCGGTCAATCGGTAGATTTGATATCTTTGAACCGTCGATCTTTGGTGTATACCTAGACAACCATAAGTCACACAATCAACCCTTAACCGTCTTTGGTTCTCATTGTTGTGTTCGTTTCAGCCATGAACACCGCCTGGTTTCATAAGTGCGTAGAGAACTGGCCTTACAAAGTTCTCCTTGAAGCGGCTAACACTTCACACTTACATAGGTGATTCCTAAACGTGTCATCCTGTAGATACACTATTTGATATACCCCGTATCAAATTTAGAAATCATTAAAAAGCCTTAATGCTTTATCCTTGGTACTGAACATTGTCTCATCACGAGAATGGACTAAAATTTTATTTGACAATGTTGAACCGTCATTAATGACTTTGTTTGATCTCCTTGAACCTAGATCTTGGGATCTCCAGTCTTCTAGGTAGAGTTACCGCCACAATGACTTGTTCTCGGCCATAGCCCCATTCCCCTTGATGATTTCTCAACTACCTCTCTAGTTAGGCCTTTTGTAAGTGGATCCGACACATTATCACTTGACTTTACATAGTCAATCGTGATAATTCCTCTAGAGAGTAATTGCCTAACGGTTTTATGTCTTCGTCGTATATGACGAGATTTACCGTTATACATAATGCTCCCAGCCCTTCCAATTGCCGCTTGACTATCACAATGTATGCATATTGGTGCCAACGGTTTGGGCCAAAATGGAATGTCTTCCAAGAAATTCCGGAGCCATTCAGCTTCTTCACCGGCTTTATCTAAGGCTATGAATTCAGCCTCCATTGTAGAGCGGGCAATACATGTTTGTTTGGACGACTTCCAAGACACCGCTCCTCCACCAATAGTGAATACATATCCACTCGTGGACTTAGAATCAGTTGAACCGGTGATCCAATTTGCATCACAGTATCCCTCAATCACCGCAGGGAAATTACTGTAGTGCAATTCAAAGTTCTGGGTATGTTCTAAATATCCCAAAACTCGTTTCATTGCCATCCAATGAGATTGGCCTGGATTGCTCGTATATCGACTCAGTTTACTTATAGCACAAGCTATATCTGGTCGTGTACAATTCATGATATACATTAAGCATCCCAATACACGAGCATAATCCAATTGTGATATGCTTTGGCCTTTGTTCTTTGCTAATGCAAGATTCACGTCAATTGGAGTCTTTGCAACTTTAAAGCCCAAGTGCTTGAATTTTTCAAGTACTGTCTTAATATAATGAGATTGTGACAATGCCAGACCTTGAGGAGTCTTATTGATCTTAATTCCCAGAATTAAATCAGCAATTCCCAAGTCTTTCATATCAAACTTGCTATTGAGCATACGCTTAGTAGCATTTATGTTGGCAATGTCATTACTCATTATCAACATATCATCCACATATAGGCAAACAATGACTATGTGATTTGGAACATTTTTAATGTACACGCATTTATCACATTCATTTATCTTAAAACCATTTGACAACATTGTTTGGTCAAATTTCGCATGCCATTGTTTGGGTGCTTGTTTTAGTCCGTAAAGAGACTTAACAAGTCTACATACCTTCTTTTCTTTACCTGGAACCACAAACCCTTCAGGTTGTTCCATGTAAATTTCTTCCTCCAACTCTCCATTTAAGAAGGCCGTCTTAACATCCATTTGATGAATTTCAAGACCATACACTGCAGCTAATGCTATTAACATCCGTATGGACGTAATTCTTGTAACTGGAGAGTACGTATCAAAGTAGTCTAGACCTTCTCGTTGTCTATACCCTTTGACTACGAGCCTTGCCTTGAATTTATCAATAGTTCCATCATCTTTGATTTTTCTCTTAAAAATCCATTTAGAACCCAAAGGTTTATTTCCAGGAGGAAGATCAACCAATTCCCATGTATGGTTATTCAATATGGATTCTATTTCACTATTGACTGTCTCTTTCCAAAACAATGATTCCGAAGAAGTCATAGCTTCTTTAAATGTTTGAGGCT
The DNA here is from genome assembly GCF_000390325.3 of Nicotiana tomentosiformis. Taxonomy (NCBI): domain Eukaryota; kingdom Viridiplantae; phylum Streptophyta; class Magnoliopsida; order Solanales; family Solanaceae; genus Nicotiana; species Nicotiana tomentosiformis. The sequence goes on along the minus strand of NW_027174742.1, from coordinate 7,324 downwards.
CATTCTCCAATAAGAAAGTCACAAAATCTGGTCCAAATGAAGTAGACGTCCTTTGACGTTTACTGCGTCTTGGATCCTCCTGATTATATGTACTTTCTTTTGTTTCTTCCCGAGATCGTTTAGATCCTTCACCAAACGACTCACATTCCTTTTTATACGGATATATATTTTCAAAGAACTCAGCATTATCTGATTCTATAACCGTATTATTATGAATGTCGGGATTTTCTGATTTATGAACCAGAAATCGATATGCTTTACTATTTGTCGCATATCCTATGAAAACACAATCAACGGTTTTCGGTCCTATCTTTACCCTTTTGGGTTTAGGAACTTGCACTTTTGCCAAACACCCCCACACTTTAAAATAATTCAAGTTGGGCTTCCTTCCTTTCCATTGTTCATATGGAATGGATTGTGTTTTGCTATGGGGCACTCGATTTAATATTCGATTAGCCGTAAGAATGGCTTCCCCCACAAGTTCTGTGGCAAACCAGAACTTATCAACAACGCATTCATCATCTCCTTTAATGTGCGATTCTTTCTTTCCGCAATCCCATTAGATTGGGGCGTGTAAGGGGCTGTTGTTTGATGAATAATTCCATATTCTAAACATATTTCTTCAAAAGGAGATTCATATTCACCACCCCTATCACTTCTTATCATTTTAACTTTCTTGTTAAGTTGCGTTTCAACTTCATTTTTGTATTGCCTGAATGCGTCTATTGCTTCATCTTTACTATTCAGTAAGTAAACGTAGCAATATCGAGTACCATCGTCAATAAAAGTTATGAAATACTTCTTTCCACCGCGAGATGGTATTGACTTCATGTCACAAATATCTGTGTGAATTAAGTCTAAAGGATTTGAATTCCTTTCAACTGACTTATAAGGATGTTTAACATATTTAGATTCCACACATATTTGACATCTTAATTTTTCGCATTCAAACTTGGGCAGTACTTCCAAGTTAATCATTTTCCGCAAGGTTTTATAATTGACATGACCCAAACGTACATGCCATAAATCATTTGACTCAAGTAAGTAAGAAGAAGCTGAAATATTATTATTATTTTCAACGACCATTACATTTAGGTTGAAAAGGCCCTCGGTGAGGTAACCTTTTCCCACAAATATTCCATTCTTACTAATTACAACCTTGTTGGATACAAAAACGCACTTAAAACCGTGCGTAACAAGAAGTCCAGTAGAGACTAAATTCTTTCTCATTTCGGGAACATGAAGGACATTGTTCAAAGTCATGACCTTGCCAGAAGTCATTTTTAGAAATACCTTCCCATATCCTTCAACTTTTGCTGTTGAAGCATTTCCCATATAAACTGTCTCTCCGGGTTCAGCAAGAGCATAGGTAGCAAAAGCCTCTCTAACTGCACAAACATGGCGAGTGGCTCCTGAATCAAACCACCACATTTTAGGATTTCCCACCAAGTTACATTCAGAGAGCATGGCACACAAGTTATCAACATCATCATGGTTTACTACCATGTTTGCTTGACCCCTTTTCTTGTCTTTCTTCGGAGCACGACACTCCGTAGACTTGTGTCCAGTTTTCCCACAGTTGTAGCAGTTTCCACTGAACCGCTTCTTGCTTGGGTTGTACTTCGGACCAGAAGCCTTTTTCCTCTTCTTGTTAGCTTCAACAATATTTGCTCCCATTATTGTTGAATTTCCACGGCCTCTCCTTTCAGCAGCTTTATTGTCCTCTTCGATTCTCAACCGAACAATGAGATCTTCAAGGGACATTTCCTTTCGTTTGTGTTTCAAATAATTTTTGAAGTCCTTCCACAATGGAGGCAACTTCTCAATCATTGCTGCTACTTGGAATGCTTCGTTGATTACAAGACCTTCAGCAAGTAGATCATGAATAATCACTTGCAATTCCTGGACTTGAGTAATAACAGACTTGGTATCTATCATTTTGTAGTCCAGAAATTTTGCGGCAACGAATTTCTTCATCCCGGCATCTTCAGTCTTATATTTCTTTTCAAGCGCATTCCACAATTCTTTGGATGTCTCCATGCTACTGTATACATTATACAGATTATCATCCAGTCCGCTAAGAATATAATTCTTACATAAAAAATCAGAATGCTTCCACGCTTCAATCACGAGAAAGCGTTCATTATCTGGAGTTTTATCCGGCAGATCAGGAACATCTTCCTTGATGAACTTCTGTAGACATAACGTAGTCAAGTAGAAGAACATCTTCTGCTGCCAGCGCTTGAAATCAATCCCGGAAAATTTTCCGGGTTTTTCTGCCGGTGCCAACGCCGGTGTTCGGCTTGTCGTTGCGTTGGCAGTTGCCATCGGAACAGCTTGGTTCTCGTTTTCAGTCATCATCTTTTCTGTAAAAGAATGACACAAACAAACGTTTAATACACGTTTTCAAACTGGAGTAAAAATCACGTAGATTTTAATATCCAACAAAACGCCACGAAGGCTTAACTCTCCAAAACGGGAGTACACAAACCACAAAGGTTTTAGTTTGCAGAATAATTAGAATACTACAAATACAGAAATAAATATTAAATTCCTTAAGATTGTTGTTTCCCGTCAATATAGCTGTATTTGTAAATAATAATTCTAATTCTGCAAAATATAAATTTACGTAATAAAACAGTAAATAATTCGAGCCCACTGAATTCACAGTGTTTCCTTAAGGAATTTAATCCCCTCCTAGTACCCAAGGTAATGGATTATTTCCTCCCAGGATAGAACGAATAACACACTGGTGTAGCGGTACTTCAAACCCCAGTGTTTCAGCGAACACAAAGTTCGGTAGCAAATCACACTTACAGTTGCTTTGTTTGAAGTTAAAAACAATGCAGAACGAAGGAGTATATACTCAGAAGAACGTATGGAAGTTCTGAGAGGAAGGAGTGCAATGTATAGCCAATTGTATGTTGAGTTCTTGGTAATTTCAGTTGAGTTCCGAGTGTTTCACTTCAACATTTGCTGCTCCTATTTATAGCAACCAAGAGGGAGTGCAAGCCAAACGTCCACCCTTCATGGTGGAGCAAGCATTACATTCATGGTGGAGCAAGCACTTCATGGTGGAGCAAGCACTTCATGGTGGGAAGACCATTATCCGGCTGCCAATGATCAAATACACGGATTGGAAAATATCCGTTACAAATACGGATAATCTTACGTTAATATTTACTATTAACAAATAAATTTGGTCCAAAAAATTAATCAATCAATCGATCATTTGACCAAATCCAAATCCAAATCCAAATCCGAAGCCGAAGCCGAAGCCGTAGCCGTAGCCGTAGCCGAAGCCGAGCCGAGCGAGCGACGACGACGACGGCGCGAGGCTTGCTTTCTTCTTAACTCTTTAAGAGCTACAAGAAGAGCAATTATATATATACCCACCAAAAATGTCTTCCACTTCCAATATGGGACAATGTCTCATTGTTAAGAGGGGAAACTTAAAATTTTACTCAAAATTTCATTTTCCCTCCATTTCCCATTCACCCTCATTTTAAGAATATTACATCTTAAATTAAAACCTCAACAATCCCCCACATGAATGGGGAATGGCTATATCATGGAAGTATGCATGGAAAAACTGTGTGATTTACAAGCAAGGATTAATCGCATCTGGATAAGTAGGTTTCCCTTTGAACTTTCCGTAGTAAACTTATGTCGGATATACTCGGTCAATCGGTAGATTTGATATCTTTGAACCGTCGATCTTTGGTGTATACCTAGACAACCATAAGTCACACAATCAACCCTTAACCGTCTTTGGTTCTCATTGTTGTGTTCGTTTCAGCCATGAACACCGCCTGGTTTCATAAGTGCGTAGAGAACTGGCCTTACAAAGTTCTCCTTGAAGCGGCTAACACTTCACACTTACATAGGTGATTCCTAAACGTGTCATCCTGTAGATACACTATTTGATATACCCCGTATCAAATTTAGAAATCATTAAAAAGCCTTAATGCTTTATCCTTGGTACTGAACATTGTCTCATCACGAGAATGGACTAAAATTTTATTTGACAATGTTGAACCGTCATTAATGACTTTGTTTGATCTCCTTGAACCTAGATCTTGGGATCTCCAGTCTTCTAGGTAGAGTTACCGCCACAATGACTTGTTCTCGGCCATAGCCCCATTCCCCTTGATGATTTCTCAACTACCTCTCTAGTTAGGCCTTTTGTAAGTGGATCCGACACATTATCACTTGACTTTACATAGTCAATCGTGATAATTCCTCTAGAGAGTAATTGCCTAACGGTTTTATGTCTTCGTCGTATATGACGAGATTTACCGTTATACATAATGCTCCCAGCCCTTCCAATTGCCGCTTGACTATCACAATGTATGCATATTGGTGCCAACGGTTTGGGCCAAAATGGAATGTCTTCCAAGAAATTCCGGAGCCATTCAGCTTCTTCACCGGCTTTATCTAAGGCTATGAATTCAGCCTCCATTGTAGAGCGGGCAATACATGTTTGTTTGGACGACTTCCAAGACACCGCTCCTCCACCAATAGTGAATACATATCCACTCGTGGACTTAGAATCAGTTGAACCGGTGATCCAATTTGCATCACAGTATCCCTCAATCACCGCAGGGAAATTACTGTAGTGCAATTCAAAGTTCTGGGTATGTTCTAAATATCCCAAAACTCGTTTCATTGCCATCCAATGAGATTGGCCTGGATTGCTCGTATATCGACTCAGTTTACTTATAGCACAAGCTATATCTGGTCGTGTACAATTCATGATATACATTAAGCATCCCAATACACGAGCATAATCCAATTGTGATATGCTTTGGCCTTTGTTCTTTGCTAATGCAAGATTCACGTCAATTGGAGTCTTTGCAACTTTAAAGCCCAAGTGCTTGAATTTTTCAAGTACTGTCTTAATATAATGAGATTGTGACAATGCCAGACCTTGAGGAGTCTTATTGATCTTAATTCCCAGAATTAAATCAGCAATTCCCAAGTCTTTCATATCAAACTTGCTATTGAGCATACGCTTAGTAGCATTTATGTTGGCAATGTCATTACTCATTATCAACATATCATCCACATATAGGCAAACAATGACTATGTGATTTGGAACATTTTTTAATGTACACGCATTTATCACATTCATTTATCTTAAAACCATTTGACAACATTGTTTGGTCAAATTTCGCATGCCATTGTTTGGGTGCTTGTTTTAGTCCGTAAAGAGACTTAACAAGTCTACATACCTTCTTTTCTTTACCTGGAACCACAAACCCTTCAGGTTGTTCCATGTAAATTTCTTCCTCCAACTCTCCATTTAAGAAGGCCGTCTTAACATCCATTTGATGAATTTCAAGACCATACACTGCAGCTAATGCTATTAACATCCGTATGGACGTAATTCTTGTAACTGGAGAGTACGTATCAAAGTAGTCTAGACCTTCTCGTTGTCTATACCCTTTGACTACGAGCCTTGCCTTGAATTTATCAATAGTTCCATCATCTTTGATTTTTCTCTTAAAAATCCATTTAGAACCCAAAGGTTTATTTCCAGGAGGAAGATCAACCAATTCCCATGTATGGTTATTCAATATGGATTCTATTTCACTATTGACTGTCTCTTTCCAAAACAATGATTCCGAAGAAGTCATAGCTTCTTTAAATGTTTGAGGCTCATTCTCCAATAAGAAAGTCACAAAATCTGGTCCAAATGAAGTAGACGTCCTTTGACGTTTACTGCGTCTTGGATCCTCCTGATTATATGTACTTTCTTTTGTTTCTTCCCGAGATCGTTTAGATCCTTCACCAAACGACTCACATTCCTTTTTATACGGATATATATTTTCAAAGAACTCAGCATTATCTGATTCTATAACCGTATTATTATGAATGTCGGGATTTTCTGATTTATGAACCAGAAATCGATATGCTTTACTATTTGTCGCATATCCTATGAAAACACAATCAACGGTTTTCGGTCCTATCTTTACCCTTTTGGGTTTAGGAACTTGCACTTTTGCCAAACACCCCCACACTTTAAAATAATTCAAGTTGGGCTTCCTTCCTTTCCATTGTTCATATGGAATGGATTGTGTTTTGCTATGGGGCACTCGATTTAATATTCGATTAGCCGTAAGAATGGCTTCCCCCCACAAGTTCTGTGGCAAACCAGAACTTATCAACAACGCATTCATCATCTCCTTTAATGTGCGATTTTTTCTTTCCGCAATCCCATTAGATTGGGGCGTGTAAGGGGCTGTTGTTTGATGAATAATTCCATATTCTAAACATATTTCTTCAAAAGGAGATTCATATTCACCACCCCTATCACTTCTTATCATTTTAACTTTCTTGTTAAGTTGCGTTTCAACTTCATTTTTGTATTGCCTGAATGCGTCTATTGCTTCATCTTTACTATTCAGTAAGTAAACGTAGCAATATCGAGTACCATCGTCAATAAAAGTTATGAAATACTTCTTTCCACCGCGAGATGGTATTGACTTCATGTCACAAATATCTGTGTGAATTAAGTCTAAAGGATTTGAATTCCTTTCAACTGACTTATAAGGATGTTTAACATATTTAGATTCCACACATATTTGACATCTTAATTTTTCGCATTCAAACTTGGGCAGTACTTCCAAGTTAATCATTTTCCGCAAGGTTTTATAATTGACATGACCCAAACGTACATGCCATAAATCATTTGACTCAAGTAAGTAAGAAGAAGCTGAAATATTATTATTATTTTCAACGACCATTACATTTAGGTTGAAAAGGCCCTCGGTGAGGTAACCTTTTCCCACAAATATTCCATTCTTACTAATTACAACCTTGTTGGATACAAAAACGCACTTAAAACCGTGCGTAACAAGAAGTCCAGTAGAGACTAAATTCTTTCTCATTTCGGGAACATGAAGGACATTGTTCAAAGTCATGACCTTGCCAGAAGTCATTTTTAGAAATACCTTCCCATATCCTTCAACTTTTGCTGTTGAAGCATTTCCCATATAAACTGTCTCTCCGGGTTCAGCAAGAGCATAGGTAGCAAAAGCCTCTCTAACTGCACAAACATGGCGAGTGGCTCCTGAATCAAACCACCACATTTTAGGATTTCCCACCAAGTTACATTCAGAGAGCATGGCACACAAGTTATCAACATCATCATGGTTTACTACCATGTTTGCTTGACCCCTTTTCTTGTCTTTCTTCGGAGCACGACACTCCGTAGACTTGTGTCCAGTTTTCCCACAGTTGTAGCAGTTTCCACTGAACCGCTTCTTGCTTGGGTTGTACTTCGGACCAGAAGCCTTTTTCCTCTTCTTGTTAGCTTCAA